>NC_136502.1:75346298-75493798 GCF_053919585.1 Euprymna scolopes
ACGGGTATAATTTTTTGTGTATTTCTATTCACATTAAAATCCCTTATTATCTATTTATTTAAAAAGAAAATATGTTGGAATTGCATTCATCTGCAAAAGGTGAAGCTAATTTACATATTCTTTTAAACCATCATTTTAATTAATTCCATATTAGTTTTTTCAGTTTTCTTATGGGATGATCGTGTTTAGTTTACTATTCCGTGTAATTATATTTATGCAATTATTCTACATGATTTATACCTGCATAATATTTGCGTAAAAACGTTATAGTAAGCACAAACCTCTTTCTATATGTATTTATGTATGTGTGTAAATATATTTATATATATATATATATATATATATATTTGTTCAAAACATTTTGCCTACCAAACTCCTCTGTCAGAGTTTGGTCTACAGGCATGGAACTTTATATCGAGGGTATTCGCACCCATGCGCAACTTTATATTTGTATTTTAGCCGGGGAAAATCGGTGCAAAAGTATAAAAATTTTAAAAAAAGAAGGAATTTGCCAGGTGAAGATCGAACGAAAGCATTACGACTATGCGTGCGTAACGTAATAGCTATTAGTTCATGTTTCAATTTTTAGCCTTGCAGTAAACATGTCTTCATAACTCAGGCATTAACATCAAAAGAAAAATAAATCGTAAGCTAAACGTTTTGGTTTTAATTCTTGGTGGTGGCGCACGAATTATTATTTTTTAAAACTTTTTAAATCATTACGGTATATTGGGTCTAATATAATATAATAATAAATACGAAATCTGCATCGATAAAAATATCATATTTAAGCGTATTTTTACGACCGGGCAATACATATACGCGTGCGTGTAATATGTATTTTTTTTTTTATTCCATCCTTCAATTTTCCATTGTTTATTTCCGTCGATAAAACGCCATTTTTTTTTCATCGTTTCAACTCCTCCACTTAATTTTTATTCGCTTTGTTATTTCGCTTTTCCCGGCTTTTCTTTGTTTATTTTAATATCTGCTTACTTTCGCGCCTTTATTTATTAAATCCCTTCCGATGAAATACGAGATGGAAGAATGAACAAAAGAAAAAAAAAAATGAAGAAAAAACAAAGAAACAGATTGAAGAAGAAAAGAAAAAAAAATGAAAGAAATTTGTTCTTTTATTTTTTCGGTTCTTGCTTTCCTTCGTTTCCTTTTTTCATTCGATAATTCTTTCGTTTCCTTTTTTCATTCGATAATTCTTTCGTTTCCTTTTTTCATTCGATAATTCTTTCGTTTCCTTTTTTTCATTCGATAATTCTTTCGTTTCCTTTTTTCATTCGATAATTCTTTCGTTTCCTTTTTTCATTCGATAATTCTTTCGTTTCCTTTTTTTCATTCGATAATTCTTTCGTTTCCTTTTTTCATTCGATAATTCTTTCGTTTCCTTTTTTTCATTCGATAACTCTTTTGTTTCCTTTTTTCATTCGATAATTCTTTCGTTTCCTTTTTTCATTCGATAATTCTTTCGTTTCCTTTTTTCATTCGATAATTCTTTCGTTTCCTTTTTTTATTCGATAATTCTTTCGTTTCCTTTTTTCATTCGATAATTCTTCGTTTCCTTTTTTTCATTCGATAATTCTTTCGTTTCCTTTTTTCATTCGATAATTCTTTCGTTTCCTTTTTTCATTCGATAATTCTTTCATTTCTTTCTTTCATTTGATAATTCTTTCGTTTCCTTTTTTCATTCGATAATTCTTTCGTTTCTATTTTTCATTTGATAATCCCTTTCGTTTCCTTTTTAATTCGATAATCCTTTTTTTTCATTCGACAATTCTTTCGTTTCCTTTTTTCATTTGATAATTCTTTCGTTTCCTCTTTTTCATTCGATAATTCTTTCGTTTCCTTTTTTCATTCGACAATTCTTTCGTTTCCTAGTTTTCATTCGATAATTCTTTCGTTACCTTTTTTCATTCGATAATTCTTTCGTTTCCTCTTTTTCATTCGATAATTCTTTCGTTTCCTTTTTTCATTTGATAATTCTTTCGTTTCCTTTTTTCATTTGATAATTCTTTCGTTTCCTTTTTTCATTCGATAATTCTTTCGTTTCCTTTTTTCATTCGATAATTCTTTCGTTTCTTTTTTTCATTTGATAATCCCTTTCGTTTCCTTTTTCATTCGATAATCCTTTTTTTTCATTCGATAATTCTTTCGTTTCCTTTTTCATTTGATAATTCTTTCGTTTCCTCTTTTTCATTCGATAATTCTTTCGTTTCCTTTTTTCATTCGACAATTCTTTTGTTTCCTTTTTTCATTTGATAATTCTTTCGTTTCCTTTTTTCATTTGATAATTCTTTTGTTTCCTCTTTTTCATTCGATAATTTTTCGTTTCGTCTTTTTCATTCGATAATTCTTTGGTTTCCTTTTTTCATTCGATAATTCTTTCGTTACCTTTTTTCATTCGATAATTCTTTCGTTTCCTTTTTCATTCGATAATTCTTTCGTTTCCTTTTTTCATTAGATAATTCTTTCGTTTCCTTTTTTTCATTCGATAATTCTTTCGTTTCCTTTTTTCATTCAATAATTCTTTCGTTTCTTTTTTTCATTCGATAATTCTTTCGTTACCTTTTTTCATTCGATAATTCTTTCGTTTCCTTTTTTCATTCGATAATTCTTTCGTTTCTTTTTTTCATTCGATAATTCTTTCGTTTCCTTTTTTCATTCGATAATTCTTTCGTTTCTTTCTTTTACTCATCCGTTTCTCAATAATTTCTTCATGTTTAATTTCTTCATGCTTAAAAAACAGAAAGAAAGAAATTTTTAAACTCATTCGTCGTTTTTCTTCATTTGTGATTTCATTTGTTTCGTTCCATTGCCTAACGAAAAAAAACCAAGAAAAGAAAGAAATTAAAGGAAAATTTTTTTTCCATTCATTCCTTACAATATTTTCGTTTTTTTCTTTTATTCGTTAATTTGTTGATTCTTTTCTTCATTCATTTATTCTTTTCCTTTTTCGTTCATTCGTTTTTCTCTACCCTTTGATTTGCTTAAGCTTTCATTCATATATATTTTCCGAGCAAGGCAAAGAAGGAATTTAAACGTTCTTCTTTCTTTCATTCTTTTATCCATATTTTCATTCTTTTTTTAATCCTTCATCTTTGCTCATTTATGAATTTCTTGCTTCAAACCCTTTTTTTATTTCGTCTAACTTCCTTTATTTACATTTACCTCAACCTCAGCACTTACTCAAGGCCGATTGAACGGCTTTCTAAAAAGAGGGAAGTTTCAAGGGAATAGCAAATTCACAAGCGTTTCTTAATCGCTTGTATATTTCCTTTATTTATATTTTTCGTCGGTTTAATTCCGTATCTCCTTTTGAATTGATCGCTATTCTTTAAACCTACTCCTCACTTTTTTCTCTGTTTCTATTAGATTAAACTGTCTGAAGATCATGGCTTTCCTCTTCCTTTACAAAACTCAATCATAGCTTGCAAAGCCAAAAAATAAATAAATAAATAAATAAATAAATACATTTTTCTCTGCAAAACAATTAAACAAAACACCATGAATAAATATTTGAAAATGTAAAGAACTTGGAACATAAAAACCCTTTTTTCCCAGAATTACTGGATTCAACCCGGGAAAAAAGTTAATATGCCATAAAACACAACAACCAAACCGAATACCATAAATAAATATTTGAATTCATAAAGAACTTGAAGCATAATATTTTTTAAATAAAGTTATCAAATTACACATCAAACAACCCCCAAAAACGTCTATATTCCGTAAAACCAAACAATCAAACTATACTCATTTCTCCCTTCCTTCCTTTTTCTTCCTTCTATTTCTTTCTTTTTCTCCCTTCTTTTCTTCCTTTTTCTTCCTTCTATTTCTTTTTCTTCCTTCTTTTCTTCCTTTTTCTTCCTTCTATTTCTTTCTTTTTCTCCCTTCTTTTCTTCCTTTTTCTTCCTTCTATTTCTTTCTTTTTCTCCCTTCTTTTCTTCCTTTTTCTTCCTTCTATTTCTTTTTCTCCCTTCTTTTCTTCCCTTTTCTTCCTTCTATTTCTTTCTCTCTTTAATTAATTTCTAACCGTTTTCCTTCCGACATTTCCCACCTCGTTCCTTCTTTTGATAGCACTGTTTCTTTTGCAAAACATTCAGCATCATTTTTCCCATCTTCTTTTCCAGTCTTCCTCTTTTGCCAATCTTCCAACTCCCGAACCGGCACAACCTTTTGTTTTCTTTTCCTCTTCGTTTACAATTCAGTTTTTTTTCTTATCGCCCCCCTTCCTCTCCGCCATTATCTCATCACCCTGGTTCAATGCAGCCATTCACTTCTCTCTTTAGAAGAACACATTCCAATTAGTTTGGTGACAGAACAGCCATCAGTTATTTATCATGTCTTCAGTGTCGTACATTTTAATAACATGCTTAGCGCCATCTTAGATAAACATACATCGTCACGAACATACAAACACGTACACACACGCACACACGAGGACAAACAAAGACACACATATATGTGTGTATATATATATGTATGTATTTATATATATATATATATATATATATATATATATATATATATAAGAGCGCCTAAGTAGATAAAAACATATGTATTTCTATTTACATGCACTCCTTTTTATATGTATCTGTACTCATGAGTATTCTTACATTATTCCTTGATTCGACGTTCACAGAAAACATGAGTTGGAATAGATACATCGAGATCATTGCCAAGGCTGCTGCAAAGAAGGTGGTCTCTCTATACCGTGCTAGAAAGTCACTTACGTCTGAAAGTATCCTGTACCTCTCAGAAGCCACCATTCGCCCATGTATGGAGTACTGATGTCACATTTGGACTGGTGTATCTGCTACCAGTCTCTCGCTCCTGGACAGGGTCCAAAAGAGAGTCACCAACCTAATAGGTCCTGAATAGGTCTAAGATTCAGCCCATGTCTCATCAACGAAATGTTGTATCCCTCTGCCTGTTTTACAAATATTTCAATGGTGGATGCTCTGACGAACTACATGCCCTTGTACCCTTCGACGAAAATACCCCCGACAAACCCGACAAGCAGCGAAGTCCCTCCCTCTTACACAGTTTTGATCCCTAGATGTAGGAAAGCCTTCTACTCTAATAGCTTCTTCCCCAGAACTCCAGGACTTTGGAATTCTCTTCCAGTTTCTTTCTTCCCCAACTGTACTGACATGCAGAAGTTCAAGTGTAATGTGACCAAACATTTTGCTGCTAAACTCCCTACAGAGTACACCTGCAAATTAGGTCCCGGATAGTAGCCCCCTACATCAAAGTGGCAATGTGCCTTGTTTGGGGTAAAAATGTAATAATAAAAATGATAAAGCATTATGTATTTAGCGTATCACTATCTTTATCTTAAATTCAAATTAATTTTTACATTTCATTTATTCTCTATATTACTTTTGTATATTGTATTTTTATTTCAAAATACTACTACTACTACTATTCATTAGGATTTTTCACACAATCAAAGAACCCTTTTTGAGAACAATTTGCGTTGTTCCCTTAAGTCTGAGTGACAACAAGTCTCTCCAGATTTCCAGTACTTTCCACCTCTTTCGATACCATTTGCAAATTAATTTGCGTTATTGCAACAACCGTTTACCATTAATTTCTCGTGGGTAGAGGCCATTGGACTTCACTGGAATTTGGATGGCAATAAGCCTCCCCCAAGATCCCAGTCCTCTTCCCACTCATCCAGCGGAGGCCTGGTTAGTGCTTTCTTTCCTCGTTCTTTCTATCCTCCTTGATGCTGCGACTATTTGGTGCGGTACGAGTTGCGCTGACACCAGTTTTTTGAGAGTTGGAAAGAAAAGGGACAGAGGAAAAGGGAAAAAGAAGGAGGGAAAAGGAAGAGAAAGAAAGGTGAAGTGGAAGGGAGAAGTAGCGGAAAGGGAGAAGGGAAAGGGGAGGGAAAATTGAGGAGGGTGAGAGGGGACAGACACTTTTCACTTTTGGAGTACCGATTCTCTTGGTTGCGCCGTTTTGTTTCATTTCTCTTCCAATTTCTATTTGTCACTTATGTGGACTAGTTTCTGCACTCAAGGGATTTCCTTAAGATTTCAGCTGTTTTCAACATTACCGTTCGTTGCATAATCTCATTCTCCCCGTCGATCCCTATTTCTCTTAATCTTTTTTCCAAGTTTTTTGGGACCGTTCCTAGTACTCCTACAATAATTGGTATTATATTGATTTTCTTCAAGTTCCATGTTCCTTTAAGTGCTCTTGCAAGTTCCGCATATTTATTTCGTTTTACTGTCTCGTTGATATCCACCCTCGGAACTGACGGGATCGCAAAATCTACAATTTTGAAAATGATTCCCTTCTTGTTAATTATTATGTCGCCCGGTCTTTTTTCTTGGACAGATTTATTTGTTTGTATCTTCATGCCCCCCCCCCAAATTTGTGTTTTCGTTTTGCTGTACTGTCTCTGGTTAGGGTTTGAACCATTTATTAGCATGATCAAAGTGTAGTTTGCAGCGTTCCCATTGTGCTGCCTTCCCCATGACACTGAGTCACACAGCAGTGTTCCAGGATGACAATGGCCCAAAACACATATCCAAGACAACCACTGCTTTACTGAAGGAACTGAGGGTAAAGGTGATGGACCGGTCAAGCATGTTTCCAGACTTGAATCCAATAGAACATCTTTGGGGCATCCTCAAGCAGCAGGTACAGGTGCGCAAAGTCTCAAATATCGGCCAGGTCCGCGACGTCGTAATTGAAGAGTGGAAGAGCATTCCAGTGGCTACATGTAAAGCTCTAGTAAACTCCATGCTCAGGAGAGTAAAGGCAGTTTTGAATAATAGTGGTAGCCACACAAAATATTGAGAATTGACATGTTGTATGTTAATATTGACAAGTTTTTGTAAGGGGTGTACCCACTTTTGTTGCCAGTGATTTAGCTTTTAATGGCTATATTTTGACTTATTTGGAGGGGAAAATAACTTAACTCTGATAGCAGACTACTTTTTATTGTGTCAAAAATAATTTTTTCAGTGTTCTTCCATGAAGAGATAAACTTAAATATTTGAAGAAATGTGAGGGGTGTACTCACTTTTGTGATGCACTGTACACACACACACACACACACACACACACACACACACACACACACACACACACACACACACACACATATATATATAAATCTTGTTATTGAAAATTTATTTTAAAAAATATTATGATACATTTTGCTTTATTTTTCTTTGTGATGTTGTGATGGCCGCTGAAAAAGAAACGTTTTTGCATCATCAAAAACATGAAACAAATAAAATATTCCAAATTATTATAGAAACGATCGTATACAAGATACTTGTTCTTTTGAATTGTTGGAACTAATACAAACAATGTGTCAATTTTATTAATTTTAACCATCTCCTTGCTTAGAGGAGATGCCATTTTTTAAAAACTCAAAACTAAAACGTTCAAGCGCTACAGACGGGAGTGGTATTATTAAAACGAGCGATCTTTTGTTTTCCAACATTTATTTTTCTACATAGTCACCACCATTCTCAATGCAGTTTTATTAACCTCTTTTGATGCTTCGGTCGTAAAAGTCTGAAGTGGGCTTTGTCATTCACATCCTAATCGCTACTCTGAAATCGACGAATCCATCTTCTAACTATGCTGACCATTATTGCATCGGCTTCGTAGGCTTTCAACAGGCGCCGTGAATGTTGATCGGTTCCATTTTTTCTGCGTGGAGAAATTAACTCTCTGCCCCTGGCGCGCATCGATGACAAAGGTTGTTTTCTTTAAGTGTCACACCATCAATATCATCAACGGAGAGATGAAACTTTCAGATCATGATTGCATAAATTCAGTCACTATAACAATGCAATTTGTCATATCTGATCCATTCGAGTCATTACTTTTGGAACATCCTCGTATATATATATATATATATATATATATATATATATATATATATATATATATAAATATATATATATATATATATGTGTGTGTGTGTGTGTGTGTGTGTGTAAGTTATGAAGATATATTCATACAAGTAAGCTACACAGAGGCTGCCGCATTTCACACCCGTAGGGGATCAATTGACTAAAATAAATGGAATTCGTTTTACTGGGTGTTATATATATATATATATATATATATATATATATATATATATATATATATATATATATATATATATATATATATATATATATATATTCAAACAGATATTGTTAAATAGCACGGCGTATTTTTTGCTTAATGATCTTTTTTTGTATTTTTCCAATGGTCATTCTTATATCTCGGTCGCATTTGTGTAAGAAAGTTCTGTAGTCGTTTTTTTTTTTTCAATCTGTTTTTTAGTAAGTACTTTCAACCGATTTTCTTCAGTCGTCTTCAGGCAGTATTGGATTACTCTTTCGTTTAAAATCTGGATGCTTTAATATGTTTTAGTTCAAATTACATTTAAATTACGCATTGTTTTTTTTTTTTAGCAAACATGCTGCCTAAATGCACAATATTCAAATTGCACGGTGAAGCTGCACAAAATGAAACTTATACTAAGTACATCAGAGTCCACCTCGTATAGCGACAAATTACCATTGCCCAAGAGGTTATTAAACACCACACTTCTAAAATGTAGGAACAAAAAATCAAACTAAATCACAGTGTCTCTACCAAGCAATACAACGAAATTCAAACCGTCTCTCTGAAATCTATAACTTTGAAATAGCGCATAGAACATCTATACAAAATTAACTAAACTCTTTGTATAAAGACTTTATTTTACTTCCTCTAAAAATAACACAAAAAACAAATCAATCTTTCAAACCAGGAACTTACCGAACACCCAATTTAATTTCTTAACCTAGGACCTAATTGTAACATATTTAACACATATTACCACCAAATCAAGAGGTCCTGGATATGACCTAAAACTATATCCGATGATGAGGGCCCCAGCTTGCAGGCCGTAGGGAGTGTGGAGCCACCCTTTAATTGCCATTGCTCCCAGGTCCACTCTGACCCGGAGTGGTAGCACTTGTTAGGGTCCCAACTATGGGTTAAATAGTTTACGACTTAAAAAACAAATATACTATATTAAAAAAATCGTTCTTCAAAATCACCAGATTCGGCATTAAATAACCTGAAAAGGGTTGATATGCCGTAAAAAGAAACAACCAACCAACCAACCAACCAAATCAAGAGCTGAAATAAGAACTTTTATACGAAAATATTATTACAGTAAAAAACGGACAAAAATTCACAACGCACCCAGGAATAACAGACATACTCAAAGATGAATCCATTAAAACAGGTTCGATGAAAACGGAAGATCTAATATAATCATAATTAATAATCTGATAAAAGTAGCCAATGCACATAAAAATCACTCAAACATTATCGTTAAAAAAGCGGCAAAGCTAACATATACGTAGTACTTAACAAATTTGATTTGTTCCAAAAAGCTACAAACGATTTTAGATGACAACACAACATTTAAAAAAGTGGGAAAGAACCCTATAAATCAACTCAAAACTCAAGTTAATCAACTAATAACTGCGAACAATGCTATAATAAACAATCACAACTCCCTAAAATAATATGTGATTATAAACCCGGATACCTATATGGCAATATAAAAACCCACAAACCCAACTCTACCCTCCGCCCTATTATTTCACAAGTAATAATTCCTATATATAAATTAACCAAAAACAATCAATGATCTCATCCCTTACCTCAAAACAAATAAAAAATTTACCAAAGAACTTATACAAAATATTCCAAAGCACAAAAGTTAACAAAATCACCGCCTCACTAGACGTAGAAATCCTCTTCACCAATGTCCCAGTTCACGAAACCATAGATATCATCATGAACGACATATACAATGCCCCATCTGTTCCTCCCCTAAAAATCACTTAATATAATCCAAAAAAAATACGATCATAAAGGCAACATTTTCACACAAATCGATTATCTATGAGTGCCATATTGGGACCCACCTTTCGCAACTTTTATATGTCCACCATGGAGACAAAATATTTAATACTATTCAATAACGTCTATTTACGTTAGGTACGACGATATTTTTATTCTTGCTTACAATAATAACGAAATAGAGAAACCAAAGAATCATTTTCAAACAAACTCCGTACTTGCTTTCAATTATGAATTAAATATAAACAATAGTATTCCATTTCTTGACGTTCTCATAGACTCCAGCAAAGATGAATTCATCAGTTCTCCGTATAAAAAGACTATTGCAACCAATTGCTGTATCTTAAACTTCAAAGGTGAATGTCCATACCGATACAAAACCGCAATTATAAAGAATTTATTAAATTTTAATAAAGCGAGCTAAATTGATCTCCTCAAATAAAAAAAATTCTACAGCGAATTAAAAAATATCAAACAAGTCTTAATTAATTACCAATTCCCAAATTTCTTAGTCGATAAACAAATTAGACTAATAGCTAGAAACGTAGACCAAACTGATAATAACCAAGTTAACAATCCCCACCCCAACAATATATTCTATCGCAAGCAGTTACACTACAACTTTAAATCAGATAAAAAAGAAAAGTACTAAGAAATATAATATATCGATATATATCTCCAGTCAATAAAAAGAAATTGACAACTGGTAACCTTATGATTAAAGACAACACTTTCCGGACAACAAAATCAGTAGACGAAACCAACAGAGTCTACTAATTCAAATATTATAATACATTTTGCTTTATTTTTCTTTGTGATGTTGTGATGGCTGCTGAAAAAGAAACGTTTTTGCATCATCAAAAATATGAAACACATAAAATATTCCAAATTATTATAGAAAATGCATCTCCAACAATAGAAACACCAATATTAAACACACGACCACCACAGTGTCGAGACGATTAACCCTACACCTTTCAGATACAAGCTCGATGTGCCAACACCTAAAACAACATGGCTGCTCACATTCCCAATTTAGAAAAAATCCTAGTTGAAAACACGAAAATTATTGATATGGATCCAAACGTAAAAAGATTGAAAATAGTGGAAGCACTCTATATAAGAGCTAAACAGCCAAAAATTAACAATGTAAATTTTGAAAACAGTAATTACATTTTAATGTGCTTAAGCACGTAACCATCCAATATATATATATATATATATATATATATATATATATATATATATATATATATATATATATATATATATATATAATCATTTAATAATTATTATAATTTAATTATCATTTTAATAATTATTATAGTAAATAATTATACACGTGTGTGTGCGTGCATATATATATATATATATATATAACTACTTAATTTACTCACATAAAATTAATATACGAAAGTATAAATTTATGCGTAAACTTTAAGTATTTACTTCAAAAGTGCTCAATACGTAGGTAGAGCTAGTTAGTAAGTTATAAAATATATATGGCGATTAAGCTACACTGAATATTCCATGTTTCATTCACTCTATGACTCTTCAGGATTATGCGCGAATTTTGTGGTTGTTTGTCGTTTTTATATACGCATCTGCTATTGAATTAGTTAGCCAATCAGCTATGTAGTATCTACCGCGCCCTTATATATATATATATATATATATATATATATATATATATATATATATATATATATATATATATGTTGAAATTTAAATTTATAAATTAATAAAACAAATGTAAATTCCATACCATTTTCTATATCACACTTTTAAATCATTGTACATTTATTTTAGCCACGGTCTTAACACGTTAAAACGTATTTTTTTACAGACGAGACGCTTCACTATTTCAAGTAATTTAAATATAATTTGAACTGAAGCATATAAAAGTATCTAGATTTTAAATGAAACATTAATCAAAAACTGCCTGAAGACGACTGAAGAAAATCAGTTGAAAGTACTTGTAAAAAAAGCACTAATGTACGAAAACACCTTTCCTACAAAAATTCGACTGAGACATAAGAATGGAAAATAGACAAATTATAAAAAAAGATCATTAAGCAAAAAAACACTCCGTGCTATAGAAAAAATATCTGCCTGAGTAAAAACATGCTGCCTAAATACACATTATATATATATATATATATATATATATATATATGTATATATATATATATATATATATATATATATATATATATATATATGGAGAGAGATAGAGAGATGTGTGTGTAGGTATGTGCGTATGTGTGTGTAGGTGGTCTTTAGTCTAGCTAGATAATTAATCAGATTACTTGCTATTCCATCCCACAGGTTTATGTTTCTATCAGTCAATAACATGGCTTCACTCAAAGTAAGGTTCGTCTGATTTTTACTTTCTATTCTTTTTAGATGAATCGAAGGTCTTGGATAAGTATTTTTCTTTTTAATCTTGGATAAGTATTTTCTCAATTTAAACAAAGATGACTAATATACTCTGCTATCTCTGTTCGCTTTAGACGTCTGGTATGTCACAAACTCGTAAAACGGAGTTAGCAATAGACTCCGATAACCGGATATAAGCGGAAATTCGTCATTCAATCTACTTAAGTACGAATGTTTTACTTAGAACAAAGGTTTTAGAATACTATCGTGGGGTATTTGTTCGCACCAGATGCTTATAGAATTGAAATATCTTGCAAAGCTGAACACAAGTGTGAAATGTTCGTGAGTTACACTATTAGATATATAACTACATGTAATTGTTTTACATCGTTGAAGTTTCGCTTACATTTTTATGTGCGGAAAGATGGCAGCCATGTCCCTTAACGTACGAGTCCATTCTTTTGAAGTTCAAGAGGTTCGAGTTGTCAACTGAAGGTTGATATTATCTGTAATGGAAGCATTTAAAACGGATCTTCTTAAAACGCAACGTTTTGTCGTTAATGGGATTTTCTAAGTTTGCTTCGTTCAAAATAATGCATTCTCTATTCGAATAAAAATACTTTATTTGAAACTGACATATTGCTTTTCGAAGAAGTACAAGCATGACAGAGTTATTCCATCTATCTGCATTGATGAGTTGCTCTGCGTGTCACACAATTTTAATTAAATACAAGTGGAAAAGAAATATTCGGAAAAGGATTTATACATATGAAAATCTATTCAGATAAACGTGAATATAAATAAATAAATAAATGAATATACATACGTAAATAATATATATATATATATTTATATTTATATATATTTATATAAAATATTCACATATATATGCGTGTATGTGTACAAGAACAAAAATTATAATTTCAATCTACAAATTAAATTATTCTGTAAAATTAAAGAAGATAAATATTAGTATTAATATTTTATGATAACCCCAACCATATATGGCATAATCACGTTGACACATCGGTTCCCGTCAGATTACCGAAGTTAAGCAACGTTGAGCCCTGTCAGTACTAAATTGGGTGACCAATTGGAAAATCCAGGTACTACATGTGTTTTCTGCTTATCTCGGCATTTTCCAGTCAGTATTGGGCACCGTATTGGGCCGATTCAAAAGTGGTTGAGATTGCGCAACCCTTGCCAACAATTACAGGCGCACCTACCATTTACATGGGTGTCCACTTTCTCTTGAAACTGAGCGAAGGCATCAAATCCCAAGCATTAAGCTGAAAAAAGCTTAATATTCAAGATAGCGCAATAGTATGAGAAGAAAGTGGCTTTAAATTCTGTAAAGGAAATTTTACAACAATTTATTTTTCGGCTAGGAGTATAAAGAAATTAAAGATTTTTCTTTATACCATCTATATAATATGCGTGTATGCATTTGACTCTCGAATTTTCTCTGGATTATTCTTCGAACCTGGACCCTATTTTATATTATACTTTATAACCTATCCTTTTGGCATGTTATCAAATTTCATATATGCATATATGATTTCTCTTCAAATTTTAGAATTCAAATTGTGTGCGAATTATCAAAATTTACAGACTGCATATGAATTACATTTTACTAAATACGTTTCCACGAAGGACATGAACCATTCATTGAAGCTTTATTTTTATTACCGTATCTTTCTGTTAAGTTACATTATTGTTTCAGCTACCCGGTCGTTTTTTTGTCCGTCTGTAGCTTCCTCAGACTTTTACAGAAATGTTCGTTATGTAAAAGTCTGAAGAAGCTACAGATGGCAAAAAAAAAACAAAAAAAAAACGGCCGGTTTAGCTGAAACAATAATGTAACTTAACAGAAAGATACGGTAATAAAAAATAAAACGCATATTCTCTCTACAACAGTATTGAACACTTTCTTCAGTTTTTATTAATTACCATCTCCACTAAATATATATATATATATATATATATATATATATATATATATATATACATATATATATATACTGAGAGAGAGAGAGAGAAAGAGAGAGATAGAGATAGATAGATAGATAGATAGAGAGAGAGAGAGAGAGAGAGAGAGAGAAAGAAAGAGAGATAAACATGTGTGTGGAAATATTCTTTGTTCACTTATATTTCCTTTTTATATATACCAATCCTTATTTAAGAAGTTCAGTGTAATTACAGAGCATATAATGAATGAATGAAAAAAGTCTATATTCCAAATTTCACGATGTTGACCATCTTACAATTCATTCTTTTAATTCAATTGACATTTACACTTCTTGGCAATATATTTTCGTAGCACGAAATAATTCACTAAATTATTATTATATTAGACATACATTGTTGAACAGCACGGCGTGTTTCTGCTTAATCGTCTTCTTGATTGTAATTTCTCCATTTTTCGTATGGTCGTTCTAATATCTCGGTCGAATTTGTGTAAGAAATTTCCATAGTCATTTTCGTCTTTCTGTTTTTTGCAAGTACTTTCAACTGATTTTCTTCAGTCGTCTCCAGGCAGTTTTTTTTTTATACCGTTTCGTTTAAAATGTGGATGCTTTTATATGCTTCAGTTCAAATTACATTTAAATTACTTGAAATAGTGAAACCTCTCGTGTGTAAAAAATGTTTTTACGTGTTAAGAACTAACTAAAATAAATATACAATGGTTTAAAAGTGTGATTTACAAAATGGTATTGAAGTTACAATTTTTTTATTCAATTTATCTATAAATTTACATAAGAACACACACACACGCATATATATATATATATATATATATATATATATATAGATAGATAGATAGATAACTGATAGATACATAGGGAGTACCCAAATGACTTTCAAAAATAGATTCTATGGACATACACGCTCGATGAATAATCAAACATATGAAAAGGACACTTCCTTATCGTTATATTACTGGAAATTAGTTAGAGAAAATAAAACACCTAGTATAGAATGGAAGATTATTAGGAGGGCCAAGACTTGCCACTCATTGAACTCACCATGTCTATTATGCTTATCAGAAAAACTTGAGATAACTAGGTTTAAAGACAGAGAAAAATTATTGAATATTAAACAAGAAACTGCTATATCCTGCAAACATTTCAGAATACACGCACTTAAGGAACTCTAAATTAGGAGACTGGAATCGCTATAAGTACAACTAACCCCCATCAAATAACCCCCCCCCACAAAGAGGATAAGTGAGGTCGCAACTATAATCATACCCGTATGGGTTACGTAAGTCACTTAATATTCTACTTCATCGAGCAGTTATGGTATTACTAGCCGAAATAAGTACCTGTATGAAGGTATATTTGAACCAAATGAGTAATAGATCGTTTTGAGTGAAGCTCGTAATAATGTATGCATATGGATATTTTTGGGTGTGTGCATGTATGGATATATGATCTTTATATACCCGGGTAGGAAAAATAATTTATTAATATAAAAAAAAAAAAATGAAGAAATTAATGAATGAAAGAAAGTAAGGAATGAAGGGTGAATGGAAGAAAAGGGAATAAGGGTATTAGAGTGAATAAACAAAGATGAAGGTAAGTACTACAATATATAAGCTTATATACTCGGTTTGTATAACCTAAATACTCTGATTTCTGTCATATGTTATTATATATTATGATTGTATCGTGATACATCTTATGTATATCTGCCTTACTATCGAAAGAATGTTTGTTAAATATGAGGATAACCCTATGAAATTCATGCTGAATTCAATATAAATTTTTACGTAGTGTCAATTTTTACGGTAAAAACCTACAACTTAGGAAAGTGTAACAAGCGGATGGGGCCATGAAACATAACTAGACGTGTGGAATTTGATAGAAAAAGTGAATTTATATAGTAAATGTATTCATGTCTATTTCTACTTTAGATGTATCATTTGGTGGCACGGTACATGTATACATGTATATATGTATATGTCTATATTTGTGTGAGTTTGTATGTATAAGTGTATTTTATGTATGCATGCATGTTTGTATGTTTATATATATATATCTCTGTATCTATATATCTGTGTGTATGTTTGTATGTGGATGTATCTCTGTGTCTATTGTATGTAGATGTATGTATATACATGTATATTTCTGAACTATTAGAATAGGCTGCCTCGTATAGAATTGTTGTAACAATATAGATTACAAAAATGTATGGATGTCCGAATGTTGTTTATATATATGTTATATATATATATGTATGTGTGGGTATGTATATATATGTATGTATGTGTGTATGTCTGTCGTGTGTGTGTTTATATGTATATATGTGTATGTGTATATATATATATATATGTATGTATATACATATGTGTGTGTGTATGTATATATATATATATATACACCCGTCTGTAGTCGGGTAGCATAATATTGCATATACGAAGAGGTTACCACGCTACATAAGTAAAGAAAAACACTATTATTTGTCTCTGTATGTCTGTAATGTGTGTGTGTATATATGCGCGGGTGTAGATAAATATAGACATTTATAAGTGTATTGATACACGCATATAGGTACATGTGGGGTTTAGATAACTTTCGGGTTTTATATTTATTCATATTTTGTTGGTTTATTTGTTTTAATTAAATTTATTTTTATTCTTATTTATTTATTTTTTATTTTTGTTTTTGTTTTGTTTTATTTACCTTAATGTAATTTTTACTTCATTTCTACGTAGTTTCAGAATTATTGTCTAGTTTCAGTAAATAAAACAAAGAGCGTTCAGCATGGATTCGCTTTTGAATATATGTATTAATGTGTGTATCTGTGTGTTGGCGGTGTCTGTGTATGTGTGTGTTATATGTGTGTTGCATGTATGTGTGAGTGGAGGTAGATTAAAAGGCACCGGTCAGTACTTGGTTGACCATAGCTAAGGTTATTAACTTACAAACTCTAAGACAAGAAAACTAAACTCTCAAGTACCCTATGCCATAAAAAGCCAAAAGTTAGGTTGGATGGGGGAAGGGGAAAAGAAAAAAGATGTTTATTATCTTCAAAGACCTCACTCATCTTTTTACCGTTTTTTTTTTTTTGACTCCCACCCAGGTTGTATTTTAACTTGATAAACGAAATAGAAAAATGTATTTGGTGGAAATCTCACTTTTGAAGGTAATTCTTGGCCTGAAGACGTAATCCCCCAACGTGGGTGATTACAGAAACATGTATGCACATATGTAGCCATTAATGTTTGTATAAATAAAATAAATATATAGATAGATATACAGATGTTACTATATGTGTGCATACACACAAACACAGACACCTCCCCCCATATATATATATATATATATATATATATATACATATATATATATATATATATATATATATATTGAATGATTATATAACCAGGCACTTTCAGATGTTATTACAACTGCGCATGCGCAAATCGTTCACACGAGAGCTGCCTTATGTTTAGAATAAGTAGGCTTGAAAACACTTTTTAAGGCTCATGGCAAGCTGAGCATGAATATTTTTTTTACTTGTAAGAAGTGAACTGTTTGGGAAAAACACAATACTCGCATGCACATGTCTCAGTTTTTTTTTTTCGTTTTTTTTTTACTTTATTTTTTTAAGGGATTTAACGTTACACTTAATATCGGGCAACGCTGGATATATCTGCTAGTATACAATATTGCGCTGAATTCCAATGATTCATATTTTTTTCATTCTATTGCTTGTTTGTTCCAATTCAAACCATCGATATATTGTTACGAACCGTTTCGTCCATAGTAAACCAATGAAATTAGTATATCAATTCCTAATGTATCGACTATCGGCTCCTCATCAGTTCAACTTCAGAAAAATTCATTGTAAAACAGAACATAAAAACACAAAAATAAACAAACGACTCCCATTTGACTACATTTTCTCTCGCGGCAAGACATAGTTGTTGCTACCTATAGGGTTAGCTATCAAAGTTGTAGTGTTTAAAAACAGTATACGTATTTTTGCTGGCTCTGTAAGTATTAAATATGGCGTTCCTGAGAATAAAGAGAATCTTATGTTTCTAATTGAACCTTAATCTATAAATGCTTTGATAATAGGTCTGTTTATGTGTTTTTTTTTAGTCTTTTGGAACACAGTTTTGTATTTTTACATCTGTCGAGTCGCCAAATTTTATCATTCTCTCTTGAGGTTGTCTAAGTCACGACGAAACGATCCGTTAAGAATTCCATCATTTTTGTTTTATTTTACTTCAGTCGAAGTTCTAAGAAATCAAGGGGCCCACTATCTGAGGCTAACACTTGAACTCTATATGAGAGACATAGATATTCGAATGTTCCATTAAAGTTCTTTATCTCTCAAACACTGAGTTAGTAAAGAAATTGAGAATATGATTTTCCTCTCCCCAATTAACCATTTTCATATGTTGTAATATATCTTTTATTTTTGTCTCTTGGTCTTACTGGATTCCAGGGTAAGAATTCATCTAATCTGGTGGAGTATCCAGCATCGTGCTGTTACTTGACGTAACATCACTTGGAGAAGATGCGCCATTTTTCATATAAAGCTACTATAAGTTAGCCATAGTGAGAAGATCTTATTTGGGAAGCGAATACTATGTGATTTTGAATATTTGGTCAGGGGTTACTTCTAGGGAACAGTATCATATTGCCAGCTTGTTCTAACAGACCCATGTACAGAGAGACCTTAAACACTCGAGGATAGTCTCTGGTAGGCATTCAAGTTCTCTCCAGCAGGCATTCAATTTCTGTCCAGTAAAGACATGATTACTGAAATCTAACTTTCTATTGTGTTACACATAAATTATTATTTATAATATATTTTCATTTAATGTGATTATAGATTTCTGCTACAATTTATGCAAGCTACTTTTGCTTTTTGAAGTTTATCATTTAATTTAATATACAAGCAAATACCAATACTCGCCGGAAACACCGGATAATAAAATAGATGAGTTTAAAAGAGCTTTTATTTTATACCCCCATAAAATTAAAAAGCAACGTAAGAATACTTTGGATTCGTTTGTGTTTAATGTCTTTTCTGTTTAAGAAAATGGAAAACGCAAACGATTACAACTTGTCAAATAATCATAAAACGGAGAAAGCCAATGAAAGATCAAACGAGTCGCGTTTTAAGCCAACAACATGACATCCGTAGATCAGTTTTATTTTTTATCGCCATCAGCTAAACATGGCGATTTTTTTCAATATACCGCAGCGATTTAATGAAGCAAAAACTTAAGATTAGTTCAGTCAATTGGAGTGTTCATCGACAAAAAAGATTGAGTACGAAGGATCAATGGAAATGCGATTTCGAAAATACGATGTCAAAAATGCGATTCTAAAATGCAACTTCAAAAATTCGATTTCAAAAGTGCAATTTCAAAAATACGATTTCAAAATGAAATTCCATAAATGCGATTTCAAAAATGCAATTTCCAAAATTCGATTTCAAATATACAACTTCATAAATGCAATTTCAAAAAAACGATTTCAAAAACGCAACGTCCAAAATACGATTTCAAAAAGTGATTTCAAAAAAGCGATTTCAAAAATGCGATTTCCAAAAAGCGATTTCAAAAATTCAACTTCAAAAATAGAATTTCAAAAATGGAATGTCAAAAAAGCGATTTCAAAAAAGCGATTAAAAAAACGCTATCTTAAAAATACAATTTCCAAAAAAGCAATGTACAAAATGTGATTTAAAAAATGCGATTCAAACAAATTTACTAAATTACAAAAATGCAATTGCTAAAACGCGGTTTTTATTTCAGTTTGTCAGACTAAACAAACCGCAGCTTTACCAACGAATGCTATTTTAAATTTAGATATGTCAGAACAAAGGACATGCTATTTCAAACCTAAGCTTACCACACTGAAAAAAATGCAATTTCAAACATAGCTCAAAACCTTCAGCTTAACAGATTGCACGAAATGTAATTTCAAACGTTAAACACTCGCCTAGCTACAGCTAATATCATCAATTTCCCTTACTATCTGTGCCTACAAAAATTCAGTGAGCACACTTTTTACCTAGAACTATCGTCTGTGAAATACAGTACCGCTGAGCTGCTTCCCAGCGGACTATAACATGGTCGTTTTCAAATTCAACGTTAACAAGTTCTTGTTGAGTCGTCTTCTTAAATAATTTTATTTTGATCAGTTTTCCATAATCGCCGATAATCACGGAATAATTTCGCCTGATATTCTTTAATCCTTATCCTTGCGTGTAATCCGGGCCTTGATAAACGGTGGCTCTATCGTAAAAAAATGTATAGAGCAAATAAAATATTTAAACCTTAACTGACAAAAGCAAATGGACTCTTTTTGCAAACTTTGTTCCAACAATCTTTCTAAATAAGCTCCAGTTTCCTTTCAGAAATTAATTTCCTCCTCATCATCTCTCTTCTCACCTTTCGAGTCCTCCTTCTTCTCTCGCGTTTGTACGTAGATTTAACGGAATCAAAGCGGTTAAAATGACAGTCAATGAAATTGAAATGACAAAGTAATGAACGAAACGGGCGAAAAGGGCAACTTTTTTGCTTGAAAAGATATGCAATCTCGAGTGAAATAATAATGATAAAAAAGAAAAAATTAAAAAAATAAGAATATAAAAGTTGCGGAATTGATAGTAAAATGCTAATCTCGGAGCAGAGAGAAATTAACGATTTCGAAAACTGTCGAATACGAAAATAAAATAAAATAAAATTAACATAAAAAAAAAGGTTAGAGAAAAACGGCTGAATTAAAATTAAAGTCAAATAAAAGGAAATATAGGAAATGGATTCTGAAGAAGTTTGAAAAGAAAAAGATTAAAAATAAAAAGGAAGGCTAAAAAGTAGTAGTAGTAGTAGTTGTAGTAGTAGTAGTAGTTGTAGTAAATAAAAAAGAAGACAAGGAAGAAGAAAAAGAAGATGGCGACTGAAAAAAGAAAAAACAGCGAAAAATATTGAAAAAAAAGGAAATGAAGGAATAAGATTAAAAAAAAGAAAAGAAATAAAGGAAGAACAGGAAGAATATAAAAAAAGAACAAAAACAAAAGAAAAAAGAATAGGAAAAAGAAATTGCAATATTAATAATAGAAATCATAATAACGATGATGAAATAATTAGTCATTTGGTTGTTTGGTTTTACGGCATATCAAGCCTTTTCATGTTATTTAATGCTGAATTCAGTAATTTTGTGCGAAAAAAATGTTATGCTTTAAGTTGTTTATATCTTCAATTATTTATTCACGGAGTTTGGTTTGGTTGTTTTGTTTTACGACATATCGACGCTTTTCGCGTTATTTCATGCATAATACGGTCATTTTTGTAAAACGTCTTCATACTTCAAGTTCTTTATATTTTCAAATATTTAGTTATGCTGTTTTTTGTAGGGGAAAGGGTGCTGTTTTCGTGTTAGGCTTTACGGAACGCGGTTCAGTTTTGCGAAGATAAAGGAGAAAAGCAATCATCGATATGTTGAGCATTTAAGTCAGATTACCTATATCTTCAGACAGCCTGATCTGGTAGCAGAGAAGATTATAACAGGAAATAAATATAAAGAAAAGGACTGAAAAAAGAATGTTGAAAAAGAAGAATGGCAAAGATTCAAACGAGGAAAAATTTAAAAAAAGAAAACTTAAAAAGAATAGAATAATAATTGAGATACTACTACTACTACTACTACTACTACTACTAATAATAATAATAATATTGATAATGATAATATGACTGCAAAAGAACATTCAAATAGAGAAACCGAATCGATACCAACAACACAATAATAATGAATTATATCAAAGCTGAAGTAGATAAAATCTAGGAAAACAGTAAATATTGATTATGTGATCAGAGACGAAACAATCAATCACATAATAAATGAAGGCATTAAACTAGCCTAAGTGACGAAGGTTTGAATTAAGGCTAGTCGATCAAAAAGAGGGGATGGCTTTCGAAAATATCGGCGAAAAAAGCGAGCCCTCGCTGTAGAAAAGTGCTCAGTCGAGGGTGAAGGAATGAATGCTTTCAGCCAAGTTTTCGATATTTGTCGTCCGAAAGATTCGAGCTTCAAAACGATACCGATCTCGTGAAAATAAATCGCCTCTGTTGAAAGTTTTAGGCATACATACACACATACATGCATACATACATACATACATACATTTAAACAGACAGGTGAGATTTATATAATAGATAAAATTGATTTTTTTCTTTTAAATTTCCTAATAATATAATATTCATCTTAAGGAAATTGGACAGTTTTTTTAGTTTTTTTTTTGTCTTATATGCCATGGTAGTTGTAATCTCTCGCATGACTTGCGATTTCAGTATTTCTTTGACACTTCCTCCTTCGGAGGAAGCCAGTTCAACCCTCATAGAGAGAATGCTGCTGGCATATATATATATATATATATATATATATATATATATATATATATATATATATATATATATATATATATATATATTAGTGTTGAGGCGATTAATCGGAATCAGGAATCGGAAAAATCGGAACATTTAAGGGTATCGGAATCGAAAAAAATTGTGCATATTTTCCGATGTCAAAACGATTCTTTTAATTGTATTTTTTATTTGAATATGTTTAAAGCAACATCTACCTTTACCATTAATAACTTTAAAATAATAAATATTTATTGGTTTTTAACTACTAGTAAAACTAAAATCGATAAATTATTCCTACAAGCATATTTTTCTTTGTTTGGGAATATATGTGCACATTTAGCATGCGTTTTTACGGTAGTCGGGAAAAAAATAACGACTCTATATTTAAATATTTAGAAATTTATAAAGAATCGGAATCGGTAATTGTATCGGAATCGAAAACTTAGTACGGAATCGGAAATTGTGTCGGAATCAGAAATTTAGTACGAAATCGATAATTGTATCTGAATCAGGAAAAATATTGGAATCGTCCCATCACTAATATATATATATATATATATATATATATAAAAGTGCACCTAAGGAGATAAAAACATATGTATTTCTATATTTCTATTTACATGCACTATTTTATATATATATATATATATATATATATATATATATATATATATATAGGTGTGTATATATATATATATATATATATATATATATATATATATATATATATATAAAAAAGACAGAATGTGAATAAATGAAATATAATTTTTTTAAGTTACGGATTAAAAAATAAACTGCTGAATTAAAAAAAATAAAAATGTCAAAAACCACTAATAAAATGAAAATAAAATAATTAAAAGTTTCAAAGGAATGCGAACTTTTAAAATGAAAAACTTAAAACTAAACGAAAGGAAATAATCCGGAAACTGATTTCACTCTCCGGTTGTTGTCGTTCGTAAAGCAGAAACTAATGCTGTCAATGACGAGATAGATAGGTTTCAAAGATTGGCGGGAGGAAAAAAAATTGCAATGGCGGCCTGCAGGGTAAAACGCTGTGTTAAGAAATACGACAACGAAAAGAGAAAAGAAAAAAATAGTAATACAATTTCTTAACATCAAACTTAAAGAAAAAAAATAATGATAATACTGACACTTATATATGTACCTCGTCCAGTGCTGCGTAATGAACAAATACGTGTATATTTACGCACGGGCGAGTGAAGAAACCCGGCAGCAAACTGTTAGTGTATTTAAAGCGGTTTCGATTTTTATCATTCCTTTTTCTTTGACTTGCTAATATAAATTGAGATGTTCTTTAGATTGGAATTGTAAGAGAGAAATGCGACCCTGGAATGAAGATAGAAGCTATATTGATGTAAAGTATTAGATTATTTGATACTCTATTTCTACTTAAAAAAAAAAAAAAATTTTTTTTCGTAGTAACCATTCGAAACAAAAGGTCTCTATTTTGTTCGTTGTGCTTATTGTGGATTTTAGAGAAATATTGGTTTTTGGTTCATGTTAACAATGTAACTGAACTTAATTAATCAATATATATATATATACTAGCTGTACCCGGCCACGCGTTGCTGTGGCTCAGTTTGTTAAAATGGAACACATGTGAAAGTAGAGAAAAGTTTGATTCTTTTTTTCCAGAGAATGTACAAATTATTTATTTTTTTTTAACAGATGTTAAGAAAATAAACAGAAAAATACTTCCATCATTAATTATGCAAAAAAATAAATAAAATACGATAAAACTTGCTGAGTATGCACTGTTTTACGGTTGTTGTAAAAATGTAACGGAAACTTAAATTTCGCTTCATTTTAATCTTTCTTAATTATTTAATTGTCCCCCCCCCCAACGAATATAATCAAAACAGTAACATTCAACAATTGTACTTTATCTATATAAAACACAAAATGGGTGTTTGTATTACTGTACACATAGATTCGAAAAAGTTGTGAAAAAAAAAACAAAACAAATATATAACAAATAAATGTTATCAAAGCCAAGATAAGTTACTTTTCTGCCAAACTGGATAGATATATTTTTCGTGTTTTTATTCAATGTAACATATTTATTCAGCTCGAAAACCATACAGTGTTTACCGATGTATTCGAAATTTCAAGATGGCGTCTCCGTCTCACACCCTCATTAACACCGTAAGTATGGAAGAAGGTGTTATAAATAAAAAACTATACAATATTTATAACATCTTTTCCCACACTTACGTGTTAAAGAGAGAATCAGACGCCATCTTGAATGTTCCAATACATCGGTAAACACTGTATGGTTTTCGAGCTGAATAAACATGTTACATTGAATTGGGAAAAGATGTTATAAATAAAAAACTTAATGAAATACTGTTAAATATATTCGGCGTGTTTTTAATAGTATTTTGTATATTTTTTTATTTATAACACCTTTTTCTATACTTACGGTGTTAAAGAGGGTGTGAGACGCCTTCCTGAATTTTCGAATACATCGGTAAACACTGTATGGTTTTCGAGCCGAATATTGTTACATTGAATAAAAACACGAAAAAGATATCCAGTTTGGCAGAAAAGTAACTGATCTGGGCTTTGAGAACATTTATTTGTTATGTATTTTTTTTTTTTGACAACTTTTTCGAATCTATGTGTACAGTAATACAAACCCCCTTCGGAGGTTGTAATGGCCCCCCCCCACCTAAAATGTAGTTGGAAAAATCGATTTTATAATGAGATTAAAGAATGGTTAGTCTAAAAAAAGGGTGAAAAACAAAACAAATAAGCAATTAATAATTATTACCAAAAGCAATAAATGCTACTTTTTTTTACTGGCACAAATAGAGTTGGATACACAAGTAATAGTCGTAGAGTGATAGAGTGTAAGTAAAACCTGGAATATCCGGTTGTTTCGTTTCGTTTTAACAATGGAAAGAGCAGAAAATGGAGAGAAAAGAAAGAAAGAAGGAAAGACCGAAAGGAAAGATAAAGATAGGGAAGTACCCCCACCACCATCACCCATAAAGCAAAAAGACAACGAAAGGTAAGAAAGAAAGAAAGAAAGAAAGAAAGAAAGAAAAAAAGCACGTAAGGAAAGAGCGAAACGGAAGTTGTGTTTGTGTAAGTAAGTAAGTAAGTAAGTAAGTAAGTAAGTAAGTAAGATTGGTGCGTTTCACGTAAATGTCAATTCAGGTTTTCATTAAACTTTAACCACGCGGGTTATAACGAAATCGAAGTAATGTAATTGTGAATTCAATTCCAGGTAACGGATTGTGTTCTGTTTGAATCTAATTTTATTATGATAAATGCTTTATAAATTGTGTTTATGTTTTATGCTAAACAATGGCAAAGTAAGCGTGGTTCGTTTCAGTGTAAGTCCAGTCCAGTTTTTAGATAAATTCTTACCGGTGATCGGTTTTAAATGTCTCCTGTGAACGTTCTGGTACGGTGTAAGTGAGTGACGGTGGTAGGATGAATTTGTTAGAGAGAGTTTACTTTACTACTTCCATTAAATGTAACCGATTTTTACAGTGGACTCTCACCAGACAGAATATAGGAAACTGTGATCAGCGAGATCCTTGATATGTAATAACCCTATAACATACGGCAGATGTCGTGATTCAGTTTGTGTATGATACGGCTGCACCAAATGTATACAGGTGCAGTCCTATAAACGTCAAAGTCGGAGGGGAAAAAATGAGTTCATTTTATTTATATAGAGATAGATAGATAGATAGAAGATAGAATAGAAGAGAATAGAAAGAGAAGATAACTAGCAGACTGCCCGGTGTTGCCCGGTCGTAACATATGCATAAAGATTATATTTTAATTCATAGATGTGTATATGAGTATTATGTTTTTTTTCTAGAAAGTTAACTTCTTGTAAGTAAAAAAAAAAAAAAATACTTGAGCTGAGATCGAAACCAAAGGTTTAAGATAGTGAGTCAAGTACGATAAACATTACATCAGCTTGACATGATTTTAAATTTGTCTTTTCATACTAAGTCATACTTAACAAAATGAAACTGTCATATTTCACGACCGCGCATACGCAGTCGTGAAACAATTTGAAAGGGATAAAAATCCGGTGGCCTCTCACTTCAATTTTTCAATTTTGACCTCTTAGCAGCCCCCTTTCCGGATTAAAACGGGATAAAAACTTTTCCACGTGTCTGAATAACCTTTATACAAACTTTCAAGTCTGTAGATTAAAAATTTGTCGAGTATATAGTTTGAGGTGTCTTCACACACACTTTGTCACTTTTATAGAATATAAGACTAGCATACCACCCGACGTTTCCCGGTCGTAAAATACACATAAATATTATATTTTAACTCATACAGTAACTGAAACACGTGTATGCGAGTATTATGATTTTTCTAGAAGTAAGTAAAAGAAAATACTCAAGCTGAGATCGAAACAAAACCTAAAGAAAGTGAGTCAAGTACGATAACAATTAGGCCAGCTTGACGCGATCTATAAAGATTGTTGTCAAATCTACTTATTCTTTACATAAGAAATCCGTCACGTGAACCATTCAACCACGCGCATTTGTGAAACAGCAAACATATAACAATGCGATGATCCCCCAACCAACGTACCAATTTTCCAATTTTTACTCCCCAGTAGCCCTTTTTCCGGATGAAAATCGGTTTTAAATTTTTCCACATGTCTGAATACGCTATATTTTAAATTTCAAGTCTGTAAATCAAAAATAGAGTATATAGATTGAGAAGTGTCCTCACACATTCTCACTTTTATGGATATATAGATAGATTATAATTGCAAATAATCATTTTTAATACATTGGACATGCTACAACGACAACGTTGTCCCGCCGTCTTACTATGCATCTAAACAACGCCAGCGCCATATACCAACATTCAATAAAAACCACATAACTGTCTCCACTTCAATCTAAGACAAATCCTTGTTGATAATACAAAAATTGTACAACACGAAAACGAGTTTTAAACGTTAAGAATTCTCGAAGCATCCTTTATTAGAACCCATCATTTTACTTATAAATAACATTGTATTCGAGAAGAGAGGCAACGTGTTTAAATGTCTGGCGTAGCGCGTAAACGACAAGCGTTGCCAATACTGGCTCACAGCTTCGTTGATTTTCATACTCTGATGTTTAATCGATTTTTAATTGATTTTTATATATTTTTAACCTTCCATCACTCGATGCAATTTATTGCATTTTACTTTTCAATTTTTTAATTTCTATTTTTCGCTCCAACCTACTTTGACCGCATCAACACCTGAAGAGGATTCGCAGTCGAATCGAAAACGCTCGTGATAACCATGAAAGTTTCATCAACATTTTCGGTTTTGATATAAAAAGATTATAGGGAAAATCGAAAAAAAAAGAATCAAAAAGCCAAATATCTTCGTTGTATTTAATAATGTATATCTGTTGTTATATTTGTAACGATATTAACAGTTTTGAAATGCTGTTAGTTTATCTTTTAATTTTGCTATTTTAGCGATAAGGGAGTTAGCAGCCCCCCCCTTTTTTGCATAAAACTGCGTCGCTCATTTTATTGCATTCGAGAAGAGCAACGACGTGTATAAATGTCTGGCGTAGCGCAAAAACGACAAGCTTTGTCAATACTGGCTCACAGACTCGTTGATTTTTAATACTCGGTATTTAATTAAAAAAATTATTTTTAGATTTTTAAATATTTTTACGTGCATAAAAGTTACCCATGTTTCTTGTTATAAGCCGTCGTCAGCGTTTGGCAAGTATCTAAGCCAAGACTGCACAATCCGCCCGCAACTCTGTTCCGTCTGCCTGCTTCCCACCGGACTACAACTTGGATGTGTTCAAGTCCAATGTTAACAAATTCCTAATGAACCGCCCCCTTAAGTAAACACTTCATCAAATCTCCACACTAACGTAATGTACTTGCAATAACCCATTATCCCTGAATGGCTTCCGGGCCTTGATAAGTGGTGATCACTGTGTAAAAAAAAAAAAATTGGCGTTTTAACACTGAACCACGAAGCCTTCTATACATTTTATGCACGATTTTTATGAATAGAAGATCTGTCGTTATTATTATATATTTTTAAAAAATATCCACATGTATTTTATACTGAAAACGGGCTTTTGTACACTTTTATTTCAACATGACCCCCCCTCTCTCTCTCTCTTTCTAAATATATACTATTTATTTAAAGGAAATCTACATTAAAGAAGTTACCTCATTTGCATATTACAGCTTAAAAATCTATTTTATTACTTAAGTCTATTTTAATAAGTAGCTCCACGTTATGGATGATTATTAGTGATAGAATTGTTTTAAGTATCTTGTTTACAAAAATTATCTAAAGTTGTAATCTATTTGAAATCAAATTACTATTTAATTCATTTTTACTTGTTTTTAGCTGACACCATTTGCGATTGAAAAAGCGGAAGTAAGCTTTATTCAAGCTATGAAGGTTACTTCTCGTCTAAACTGAGACAATTTCCCCGTTCGATTTTCATAGATAAAGATGGATGCGTTTTATGCTTCTATAAATCCAACACAATTGTAACCGGATTAAGGGTTAGGATATTCGGCGTATCTTAAATAGTATGTGGGTAAACCTTCCGCCCGGCAATGTGTTTTGACCTGATACTGTCGACTATTTGAATGCCTACGAGGAGAGAACTTGAATGGCTATTAGACCCTATCATCGAGTGTCGAAGGTCTCTCTGTACAGGGGTTTGTCAGAACAACCTGGCATGATGATACTTTTCCCTTGAATTAAACCTGACCAAATATTCAAAATCACATAATATTCGCAGCCCAAATAAGATCTCTTTTCTATAGCTAACCCACATTATCTTTTAAGAGGAATGGTGCACCTTCTCCAAGTGATGTTACTTCTGGTAACTGCACGAAGCTGGATACTCCACCAGAATAGATAAATTAATGTCATGGAATCCAGTAAGACCAAGAGAATGAAACAAAAGGTATACTATAACATGTGAAAGTGGGTAATTGGGGAGAAAAAAGGTATGTTCCCAATTTCTTTACTATTCAGTTTTTGAGAGATAAAGAACTTAAATAGAACATTCGAATATCTGTGTATCTCATATACAGTTCAAGTGTTAGCCCCAGATTTCTGAGAACTTCAACTGAAGTCAAATAAAACATCTAGTATAGGATATATATCGAGATAGGTAGATATAAAGACAATTTGATAAGAGCCAGGTACGTCCAAGGATGGAATACTGTTGTCACATCTGGGCAGAAGCTGCTAGAAAGACCTTATACTGCCTTGACAGAGTAAAAAATAGACTTCGTAGCCTCGTAGGGTCTGCCCTTTTCTCTCCATTGCAACCTCTTTCTCACAGAAGAGACGTTGCGAGCCTGTCTCTGCTTTATCGTTCTTTTCATGGCAAGTGCTCGTCTGCGCTCCAATCTATGTCCCCCCCCGCCAAACTTTCACGAGAAACACTCGTCTAGCTGAAAACACTATTAATAATTTTCCCCACTCTTTATCTGTGCCTAAACCTAACGTAGATTCCATCAACAAAGGTTCTTTCTTAGAACTGAACACGTGTGGAACCGTCTTCCGTTTGCCTGCTTTCCAGCTGACTGCAATATGGCCGTCTTCAAGTTCAACGTAAACAAATTCTTGATGAGCCATTCCGCTTAAGTAATCCAATTTAGCAAATTTCCACTACTAACGATTACTACTATATTGTCCCATTGACTACAGTAAACTTTTTAACCCTTTTCCTCGCGTGGCCTCTAGGCCTCTAGGTTGCGACTCCTATGTAAAAAAAAAAGAGGGACTTGGGTATATTATGCGGAATGTAATAAAGGGAAAGAATGAGCAAATTTTATAAAAGTTCATCTAATCTTTTTCCAATTTATAAAAACTTTTGCAATTAAACGGTATCTCCTGTTTCAGCCATCCCGCCCCTACCACACTCATTTCACACTTCATCTATGCCCGACCACTCCCTCCTCCTTCCTCGCCCGTCTGTCTCTACCCCAACTATGCCTTAATCTTTTTTCCCCCCAGCACCTTCTCAACCACCACTACCAACACAATATCTTTCTCCCCAATAGCGTTTCCTCAGTCTCTCTACAAAATCAATCGGCGGCGGGTTTTAAGGAAAAAGAAAAAAATCGACTGGAATTTTAGTAAAAAAAAAAAAAAGTTAATGTGTATAAAAAAAAAAGGAAAAAAGAAAAAGACGATAAAATAAATTTTTTGAAAATTGTGTTAAATGCATCAAGGAACAAGTTTCATTCGACATTTGTCGTGACTCGATTTCACAACCGGTGACGCCAAAGTAATTTTTTAAAGAAAATCGGTACTACTACTACTACTACTACTACTACTACTATGGCAACAACTACTACTAACACTGTTAATTCTACTGCTGCTGCTTCTGTTATTGATACTACAACTAATACTATTACCAATAATCATTATTATTATTATTAGTGGTAGAAGAAGAAGAAGAAGGTGAAGAAGAAGAAGGTGAAGAAAAAGAAGAAGAAGAAGAAGAAGAAGAAGAAGAAGAAGAAGAAGAAAGGGGAAGAGATTAGCAGATAGCGACACTCCGGGACTTAATAGCTGTCGATAAACCTCGATCATCAGATATGGATTCGATTACAGGAGGGGGGTGGCGTTTAGTTACCCTGATTTCATACAACTAGAACCGGCAGGGAACGCCGGATAGTAAATTATTGTTCAGTTGTTTGAATCCACATTGGCTCTACTTTTGATGTAATGGGCATTTATTTTAGAAGATATTTCTCATTTCTGCAGCTATGCGTTCGCTACGTCTAACCACACTGACGAGTCGTAAAATTTAGTGTCAGTTAAAATAATACATCAAAGAAAAATTCCAGGTTCATCATTGTTGTTCACACAGAATTCTCTGCACTGATTGTTAGAACACTTTTGATTATTTATGACTTATGCAGAAAAAGGAATATGATTTTAGTTGTAAGGTAGACAACTCCTATTATATTCTTTGATTAAATATAAAAGTTATCTTCCTTACAGGGTTAGTAATGTGAGTATGATATACGCCCTAATCACGGTGACACACCGGTTCTCGCCAGATCACCGTAATTAAGAAACATTGAGCCTGGCCAGTACCAGATAGGTGACCATTAGAGAAGGCAATGCACTGTATGTACCGCGAGGTAAAATACCAGTTTGAGAAACTGGCGCGGTCTACCATTCTCTCGAGGGTAGAGAGGTCTCTCTTGAGCCGTAGTAGGCAACCCATCTAGTGATGGCGTCACGATAAAAAAATACCGTTGATAGCACTGGCGAAGCATCAAGTATTCAGCTACGGGCAAGATTTGAATTACACTACAAACTCGTGTAGTGAGTTCAATCTCGGCTGCGACCGCATGTTACGTTATTTTGATATGAGTATGTCATTTATCTATGTAGAGTAAGCTGTACTTTTAGGGAATGCTACCAAAAGCGTATTATATCATCGTAAAAAAAAAAAAAAAACATTATTTTTTTTACTGCTTATATCACTCATAGGACGAGCATTTTTGTAGTATATACACACGCAAAAAAGCATTCTCGCTTCCTCAAAGGAACAGGGTTCAATATAATTTGCTTTGTTAGTGTGTTATTTTGTGTGTAATTTGTTTCATTTTTTTCCGGAAGCGACCTCTAGACTCCTGATATGAATAAAGTTAACACCCTTATACATCCTGACATCACAACTGCATTTGAGACTTTCTTTGACCACACAAACAGAAGGATCTAGCGTAGAAAATCAGCAGTAGGTTCTTGGATATAATAGGGGCACGAATGAATGTTTGTGTTTAAAGCACAATGTAAGCATGATACTTTTTTCATTTTAAACTTTAATTTAAGACATTATATAAAATAATTTTATAAAATCAACAGTAAGTTCTCTACAGTACAATGTACATTACAATGTATTGTAGACTAAATCACTGCATGTAAAGCGTCTTTCCGATGCACTGCAATTGGTCTCTGACTAGAGTGGGCAGGCAATCCATTTGACTGAAAAAAGATGGGCGATTTAATCGATTTCGATAACTATAAAGTATTGGAAGTTGGAAACACATTTTTTTATCCTCATTAAATCCCGAGCAACGTTGGGTCTCACTGCTAGTGTATATAATTTTTGACACTTACTTAGTTTTTTTCTTAGTTCTTGAATTTCTATTTTCATATTTTACCAGGTAAGATTATTTCACCTGGCAATCTGACACTATCTAAAACGTAGACACTTCAATTTTTAAATGCAAATAAAGGTGCAATTGTGTTTAACGGCGTTTCAACCCCTGTGGGACATTTCACGCCGTATTAGGTGGTTTCCTAGCATATATTTATGCACATCTGTTTTCATATTTATCTGCGTAAACTTCAGTTCAATCGATTTCAGAATTCCTAATTTTTATATTTTTTCACCGGTGAAAGTTTTCCATATTTTAAGGAGTAAATTAAATCTTCGTACATCGATATTTGACATTCTAAGACTTTGTTTTCCTATTTGTTTCGGCATATTTATAAAGTTGAAATATTCATCGCACTGACTATAAGATTAAAATACCAAATTCCAAATCACGCAACTGAAGAGCAATATGTGACAATTACGGAATACGAATGTGCAATGTAATTCGTAAGGATAACTCACTTGCACATCACTTTGCAAAAGAACATTTCATGAATAAACAATTTTCTAAGATGCTGCTATCGCCAAGATACACCATCCGAAGCCAGGAGCGGTACCACAAGTCTCACGACCAACAAAGATCCGAACCCAATCAAAAGATAAAGCTTGGTTTAGAGGATAAAAATTACTACCGGAACAGTAGCAGAAAACAGGCCATGAAGCAAGCGAACAACAGAAGATGTTGTTTTTTCAAGGAAACAGCTTACCTTATCTATCTATCTATCTATCTATATATATATATATATATATATATATATATATATATATATATATATATATATATATATATATATATAACAGCTTACCTTATATATATATATATATATATATATATATATATATATATATATATATATATATAATGATGTAATCCTTTTCGGATAATGTTAAGAGAGAAAACGCGCCTTTCTAGGGCTTTCCTCATCTAAGTTTTATAGGATGGTGCTTTTGAGGGGGATTTCATTGCATATCTAAGTTTTTATTTTGTAAACTTTATATAGTCATGCTTTTTTGGGGGGGTATTTAATGTTACAGATAATGTCGGGTCATCATGAGAGAATACGCACTGTATTATTCTTATTATTCGTGTTATTCTTAAATATGTCAACAGATACAAAGATATTTATTTACACAATTCCCAATGTGTAAGTACGACTAATCAAATATTGTTTATGTTTCCGTCCCCGAACACTAAATCTTTATTTGCATAAACTTAAGGATATATTTATAATTGTTTTAAAACAATGATATGTTTATAATTTTTTCTGTACAGTATTCTTCTCCTAAACTAATTAATCAGTCATTAGGAAATTTGATACACAGTTTTCAGGCATAAGGGTGAGCAATATGAGCTATATTTAGTTTAATATAGTCTTATATGAAGTAGAAAAAAGGGTACAGAAACCGTTCATGAAAATTCAAATATGTTGGGTGTTACATTTTAACAATAGCATTACGCGTAATTGAATAAATATTCCCCAAATTTTAATTTCTTTGTTTTTTTAAAAGATTTGTAGGGAACATATTATAGTTTCAATCTCCAATTTGAATATCAACATACATAAAATTTATATTGAATTTGATCTATAGCAATTAGGCACCAATTAACAAGATTCCCTGAATCCTGCATTTTAGACATTTTCTAGAATCCAAATTACATAAAAGATTTTGACCAAAACTAAACTAAGGATACCAGACATAAGGTTTAATACATTATATCTTGATTTTAATATCTGTAGGGGGACATAAAACTGATGCAAACTGTTCTATACGGTGAGCTTATTAGTACTTATGCAGAATAAAGACGGTGCTATCGTTGAAAAGGTACCGAAATGCTTAGGCTATGAAATCACAGAAGCCAACATTATTAAAAAAAAACATTCGTTTGTTATTATTGGTTTAGTATAACAAATAAAACTAAATATTTATCTTAATTTCAATGACAAAAAAAAAAAAAATGAAAAAAAAATCGTATAACAAAACCTCCTAAATTTTCGTTTGGTATTCCAAAAAATTTAGTTTATTTCCAAAAAATATATTTATCCATAATACTTACCTTATAATGAGTTATTTTGTATTTGGATTAAAATTTTTAACGTTTTGTGAAATTTGTTCAATAATCATTGTATTTTCTTCATAAAAAACAAAACACATTGTTTTATTTTTCAATTGAATTGTTTTCGTAATAATTGGCCAGCGTTTGTATGAGAAAAAATAAATCAAATTTCGTTCAGCACCTTTCCGCATTTTACGTAAATTGCCTGGAAAATTTCGACGATAGCACGGTCCTGATTCTGTATAAGTACCGAAAAATTTTACTCGTGTTGGAACGAATATTCATTTAGTTACTAATAATATCAATCAGTACTTTACGAAATTATTTAAAAAAATATAATTTTTCTCAAAAAAAAAAAAATTAACGAAAGATGATATAAAAATATTGCTGAATGAGTAGATCGAAACAATAATGATTGAAGGATGAAGAAAAGAAGGATGATTAATGTATATTTTTGCTTGAGAATCAGAGAAGGAAAGAGGGGGTGAGTGTCGGGATAAAAAAAGACCCTTTTTTCTACTGAAAATATGAAAACAAATGATGGTTATATGATATATGTGGGCGAGGTTGATTGTTAAATGAAGACATCTTTATTTTATAGTTGTTGTTTATCTTTTGTTTCTTCTTGCGGGCTTGATTGAAACGAGAACATCAATGACAAACATCGTTAAATATGGTTCTTGCAGCTTCCACTGACGTCTTGACCAAAGGTCAGAGTAGATATATTTACTTTTATTTTTATTTTGTATACTGTCAAAATAAATGAACAAGTAATAAAAATATAAAGATATAAATAAACAAAAAAAATGAATCAGGGGGATATAAAAAAAACAACAACAACAAAAATGGATCGGCAGGATTTGAAATTTGGCGTATCTGGCCTTTGTTAGACATTTTGACATGAAGGAGGCGTTCTTTTCTGAATTTTATTATTATCATTACTAGCATGCTGCTCGTCCTTACCCAGTCATAAAATACGATTATATAAAATATTTAATCCACGCAGATTTATTCTTATAGAGCCAAGTCTTTATTCTTATTACACTGTACCCAATATATAGTAGTGACATCAAACGTTTTCAAAATATGAGTCAGTCAGCTAGAATTAAAACCAAAACATTTAGCTCTTTAACAATATTCGCTAACATTTGGACAAATGCATAATGAAGCTTTAGAAATTAATTCAGTTAAACGTATGAGTGTATACGTGCGTATGCTAAGAAAGTGCACATTAAATCGACTTACACCTTCCAATTTCCAAATTTTTAATTCGTTTATCAGTTCCTTTTACCGACTAAAAACCAAATAAAATTTGTCCCACACTTCCAGATGTCAAGTTTCAAGACTATAAACCAAAAAATCGAGAGAGTAGTTTGAGAGAGAGTTTTCCTCAGACAAACAGAAAGACAGACCGACAAAGCAACTTTTATAACATGTACAGATTATGAACATAGGTGGCACGATGTATATTTTAGTTGCGTTCTTCCTTCATTTTGAAATAGTATTTTTATTAGTCTCTCAATTTTGATTATGAAATTTTATGAAATTTTCGGAGGGGATAATAAAGGTTTTCCTTTTCATTTGAAAATAAAAATATTTCAAATTTATATTGGATTTGTATTGATGAGAATTAAACACCAATTAAGCAAGATTCCCTACATTTCAATATTTTAATTCATTTTTCGAACTCCTCATGTTATGCCATCTATGAATCACACACACACACACACATATATATATATATGTATATATATATATATACACAGAGAGAGAGAGAGAGAGAGAGAGAGAGAGAGAGAGAGAGAGAGAGAGAGAGAGAGAGAGAGAGAGAGAGAGAGAGATCTTAATTATATATTATACCAAAATAGTTTATATATTAAAATTCGGTAATGTTCATATGCCGATAAATTAAATTTAATATTGATTGACTCAATTAATTAAGCTTCATCATTATCGGTTTTCATATATAATATAATATTTTTATAATAATATGAATATATTATTTTTGCTAAATTAAGACAACAAAATATAAAATAAGAAAATCATATGGTGTATTTCATTATGTGTCACAACTATTTCGTTACCATTTGGACAAACTTAAACGTTATATTATTTAAGAATATACCAAAAATGGCTACTCTTCAGACACTAAAATATATGTCATATCTATCTATCTATCTATCTATCTATCTATCTATCTATCTTTCTCTCTCTCTCTCTCTCTCTCTCTCTGTATATATATATATATATATATATATATATATATATATATATATATATATATATATATATATACTCTTTATTTTAAGGGAACAAGCTGTTTGTTTTCACCTTGCTCATCTCCCTTTTGTTGTATTTCTTTCTATATTTATTTTTTTCGATTCCCTACGAATTATTTTAGATGATATTTCTACAATTTTACATTTTCATAATCATTTAATCTTTCAACGTCTTTTCTATTCTTATAATTTTTTTTCCTGTGTTTAATTATTGATTTACTCCTCAACTGCACCTTTCACATTTGAGTCTCGATTTATATGTCTAGCTATTCATTTCTCTGCCTTAGTTTCGTATAAAATTTTATTTATATGTTACGATATATCTGTTTTCCCCTTTCCCTTTTACCTGCTATTTAAATTTTTTTTTTAAAGAAAACCATGAATTAAAAGATAATTTTAGTTAATGTTTACTTTCACCTCATACTATCATAATCTATCGTTTTCAACCTTATCTTAATATAAAAATGATTTTTTTTGTTGTTTGCCCACATTTATCGATTCATAACCCTTATCCCTGAGTGGCTTCCGGGCCTTGATAAGTGGTGACCACCGTGTAAAAAAAAAAAAAATTTTGAAATATCCTTGTATTTTCAAGATCAGTTAACTTTGATTAGAAGTTTATTCCTTTGTTGCAAGAAAGTTTCACAGTTTGATTGAGTGATTCAGAAATATAGTAACCAGCAAGTTTCTTAATGTTATCTAAAGTAAAATGACCGCAAAGCATCGAAAACAATATTGCCGTCCAAATCGGAAGTGTCTGCCCAGTTCCTCTTACGCACAGTTCGAGATTCTCAACCTTTGAAAACAGCGTCTCGAGAAGGCCGTGTTGTTGTTTAGCAAATGAGGCGGCTCTCCTCCCCTCGAGGGTTTCTTCTCTCGCTATTAACAACCTCTTCACCAACCGCACGAGTATTGACTCTCGCGTCGCAAACCTCTTACTCGATGTTACAAATACAGCAATTAACCCTAACCTCTCCTCGCCTTTACTCATGCGCAGTGATTCAGATACTCGCACGCCGACCCCAACACCTTCGAATATTACTCTGAGCTCATAATGAACTTTTCGAAGATTACCATTGTGAATTAGTTTACAGACTATTTGTCTCAAGTTGACTGCTTCTACTCCGGACGAAGACAAAATTAGGCACACAGTTGGTGCTTTAAATTTAATTCTATCCAGTTGCCCCCAAAAGTTGCACTTTGGTTGTGATAGAAAAAAATATTAAAAATCGAAAATGATTCCTTTACTTCCCCCTTCTTTACCTCGTCTTCAGAATATATATATATATATATATATATATATATATATATATATATATATATATATATATATATATATAAACAATAAGTATTCTTTATATCTACAGACACTAGTGTTTCATGCTTATGCAATCATCAGTGTAGGGTGACAATTTCTGTCGGTCATGACAGTCGAACCCAGTCTAAAGGCCACCTTTTGCTCTATTTGCTGCTAAGCCATTACCTCACCACAGCCTAACATTTGCCACGAGAATATATATATATATATATATATATATATATATATATATATATATATATATATTAAATCAGGGTATTAACATTCTGATGAGGATTACAAATCTACAAATAGTCTAAATGGGATAGAAGTAGAGAAACATGACGAGACCACAGCAAATCGAAAATTTAGAAGTGTGTGTGTGTGTGTCCATGTGTGTGTGCATGTGTGTGTGTGTATTGGACTCGCGTGAACGTGTGTGTGTTTGTGTGTGTGTGTGTGTGTGTGTGTGTGTGTGTGTGTGTGTGTGTGTATAAAAATGTGGAATTTTCTGACAATTATCTGATAGCCCCGGCTTTACAGGGCCAACATCGCCGGTTTATCTCCGATGTTGTATGATGTGAAATTTGTACTCTTTTTGTTTTCATTTAATTTTGGTTGTTTTTGAAGTGAATTTTAACCTCTACAAAAATCTAGCAACAGCAACGAAAAGGAGGAAGAAAAGCAAAACACAAACACAATAAATAAGAAACTCTTTAAAAGGTTAACTTGAGAAAAGGAAAGCAGGCAGAGAAGAAAATGTTAAAAATTATCTTTTGAGATTAACAACAAAATATAAGACAGAACGCATTTTTGATTTGTTTTGAAATGTGACGTGGTTTTTATTTTTTGCTCTTTCGTTCGCCATTTTTATTTTGAACATTTTCATTATCTCCTTTTTTATCTCTATTTTAAGCCACTGGTCATACATTAATCATTGTTTTATCCTTATGTATATCTATATTTAGAATTTAAATCTTATTTTACGTCTTCGTTCTTGTTTCTTTTCTTTTCTTCTCTCTTTACATTTTTCTCTTTCCATCTTTCCATTTTTTGTCTTTTCATTGTTCCCCTCCTTTCTTTCTTTCTGTCTGTCTTTCTTTCTTTCTTTCTTAGACTCTTTATGATACTCTGTCTTTTTCTTGTCATGTTATATTTCATTTTAGGTTTCTGTCTCTTTCTTTTTAATTCTTTACTTGTTCTTTCTTTTCTTTCGTTTTGTCTGTCTTTCCGTCTCTTCTCTTTTTCTTTATCACTTTTCATTCACCCTTTCCTCTATTATCCTCTTTCTTTCTTTCTTTCTCTTTCTCTCTAATATAGTCTATTCAAAATCTGTTTCGTTTTTCTTCCTTTTACTACCTTTCATTTTTATTCTTCAATTTATATAATTTAAATCCTATATTTTGAACAAATATGAGAGACAAAAACAATTAGTTTAATAATAAAATTTCTTTTACAAAAACAAAAAATAAAACACAAAAAAACACGTGACGTGTACGCAACTACGTCCGCATAATTGACCTTTTCCTTATCCTAGGTTACGCCTCGAATTACTAATTATTTTGATTATGGAGTTGATCATTCTTTATATAAACAAGGGGTGAATCCAAACTCACTCAGTAATCAATAATTTATATGAGTATCTGATATCTGAACAGGATGTACTAGTGGTACACGGTCGTGTGCTGTCCCAGGAAACGTTGGTAGATACGAGTAAACACGGGTGATCAATAGTTAAAACGCATTAACACTGTAGACTTCACCTAATTTGCTGACGATTAAGTGAATTCGAAACTAAAATCATTACAACAAGCCAAAGTGTAAACCAGTCTGTACACAGTGAATCTTTCTGTTTCTTGCACCCAGAAAGTAATCTGACAAATATTGACACAAAAATAACTCGACTAGTTAGTAGTGTTGGGACATTTAATCGGAATCGGAATCGGAAAAATCGAAACTTTTGGGAGTATCGGTATCGGAAGCAGTATTGGAATCTAAAAAAAAAAATTCCGATGCCAAAAACGATTCTTGTAATTGTCTTTTTTATTTGATTTTATTTAAAGCAAACCCATCTGCTGCTAGTAATAATAATAATAATAATAATAATAATAATAATAATAATAATAATAATAATAAAAATAATAAATATTTATTGATTTAAAGTTAATAGTAAAACTAAAATATGGAGATCATCACTCACAAATGTATATTTACACTTGAAAAAACATCTGCACATTTAACATCTGTTTTTACAATAATCAGAAATGAATAACAACTCTATTGTTAAATATTTAAAGATTTACGAAGAATCGGAATCTGTAATTGTATCGGAATCGGGAGTTTGGTACAGAATCGGTAATTGTATCGGAATCGTGAAAAAATATTGGAATCGTCCCATCACTACTATTACGTCTAAACAAACAAACAAACAAACAAACAAAAAACGAACCGTTAAATATGTTTACATCATTGTGAAAACTTATATTTAAATACAAATAGATGTTTACAATATTAATTTAGTCTGTCATGCGAAATTAGCATTTTCGGCGGTCTGTCATCGTCAAATCAGAAATGGATTTTTTTTCGGTGTGTCATTCTTAAATCTGAACCATAATTTTTTATTATGTTTAATACACTTGCGTTCCAAACGATATTCTATTTGGTCGGCCATGCTTAAATTTTAATTAGCATTTCATTTAGTTTGTCACGCTCAACTTAGAAATAGGATATGTGTCGTTCTTTCTCGCTAAAATGTTAAATAATATTTTTATCCATTATGCTTAAGTTTGAAATAGCATTTTATTTAGTGTGTGAATGATTGTTTTATCGGTCTGCTATACTTCAATCTGTAATAGTGTTTTTGTCTGTTTGTCAGGCTGAAGTTTTGAAAAAAAAAATTTCTTAAACCTTCCCCGCCTTCTTATTCGTTCGTCCAATGAGATTGCCGCATTTCATTCGTAAAATAAATCCCTTTCTACATTCCTTTGTATTTTAAGTTGAAGTTTTCTTTAAATCCACCCTGGTATTTTTTTCTACAAAAATGCATTTATTTAATGACGTATTTACTCTTGCGTCTCTTCCTTCCCCTCTTTCCTCCCCTCTCATTAATCTAATCTCATCATAAGTATATGTACTTATTCTTTATCATGTGCATTCCTTTCTTTTTGATTTTCTTCCTTTTCGTCCTTCTTTACTGTTTTATTAACAAAAACAAAAAACAAAACAAAAAAACAACAACAAAAAACAAAACAAAAAAAAAACAAAAAAAAACGACAAAGGCAGAGTGGGATATAAATTCTGTTTTTTTTTTATTTCCTACTGCATTTATATAATTTCCTGTTCTTTTCTTTCTTTTCTACTTTTTTCTTTCTTTCCTTCAATTTTTTCTTCCTTCTTTTTTATTTTAAAGTGAAGTTTTCTTTAAACAACCCTGACATTTTTTTCTACGAAAATGCATTTATTAATGACGTATTTACCCTTCTCGTCTATGTCCCACACCTTTTCGTTAATATTTTTTCTTTTCTTTCTTTCCTTCCTTCTTTACTGTTTCATTATTAAAAAAAAACAAGAAAACAAAAAAAACAATTCGTTTTTTTATTTCCTACTGCATTTCTATCATTTCCTGTTCCTTTCTTTTTTTTCTTTTTTCTTTCCCTCAATTATTTCCTTTCTTTCTTCTTATTTTTCTTTCTTCCATTCTTTCTTTTCTTTTTTCTCCTATTTTTCACATGATTTACAATTTTTCTTCTTTCTTTTCATTTAATTTTTCTTACCCTTTCAAAATTTCTTCGTTTATTAATCTAGTGTCTCTGTTTTCTTATTTATTTTCGTCATCGTCATCTATTATTTAGCTTCATTCATCTTTCATTTATTTATTTGCTTTCTTTATCTATTTTTGTATCTTCCTTTACTTTCTTCTCCCATTTCTTCCTGCAACGTTTCTTTTCATGCTTTATTTTAAAACTTTTCTTTCTTTTCCTTTCGTTATTCTGCCATTTTTTTATCGTTTCTTTCTTTTTTACTAATGTACTTTTCCCCTCTCTTTTTTCAATATTTGTTCTAAGAAGCCTGTCTTATACCTGTTTATTTTCTTTTTTTTCTTTCTTTTTTCGCCATTCTTTCATCTTTCCAATTTTTCTTCGTTTCTCTTTTTTTTTTCATTTACATTTCTTTTCTCATTCACTTTTCATGTTTTCTTTCGTTTCTTCCTTTTTTATTTTTAACCATTTTTCTTTTCTTTTTCTTTTTTTGCTTTCCACATTTTTTTTTATTTGTCTATTTCTGCCTTCTGCCTTTCCTTTTCCTTTTTGCCATTTATTTACTTTTTCTTTCTTTCTCATTTCTGATTTTTTTCTTCATTTCTACTTCATGCCTTTATGGTTTCCTTTCTGTTTGATTTTCTTTTTTCCAACTGCTTACCCCCTCCCCATCTCTTGTCCACAGAGAATCGTTATCTTTTGAATTTCCAAAAAGCTCGATTTCACTTTTCGTTTAAAAAGTCACTTCAATTCCATCAAATTCAATTCTATAATCCTACAGATCATGTCAATCTTGTGTCTATGTATTTATCCTCTTACCCCCTTACCCTATCTGCCCGTTTCCTCCCACTCATTTTCAAACGCCTGCAACAACGTTACATATACATACACCCCGACCCTATCCTTGCCATCAATCAAAACTCCGAGCAATGAACTGCCTTCCGCATATATATATATATATATATATATATATATATATATATATATATATATATATATATATATATATATATATATGTGTGTGTGTGTGTGTGTGTGTGTGTGTGTGTGTACTTATATATGTGAGGATATATGTGTGTGCGTGCGTGTTATGTGTGCATATATATATATACCAACTCTTGTATATATAATGACTTGTATGTAATATACTGAGTTATCTTAAGTTGGTAGAATCCATACTGATTTACTTATTCACTTACTTTACTCCTTGTTCTAAATGATTTATTCATAAATGCAGGAATAGTCATCTTCTCATCGGAGTGAAACACATTTGTAGCTATTGGGTGGTTTTGTTGTCAGAATACTACTTAGTGGATATACAATGTTTTATTTAGATACCCAAGAACGCAACACACAAATTATAAGACATGAGCAGCATAAGTTAATAACAGATGTGGGTTAAACCCATGGGTCAAAACCAAATTTAAGATTAAAAACAATTTATATCCTTAATTTGTTAAATAAGCCATCGTAGCACGTCCTGGGTCTGTCTAATTAAATTAATTATTAAATCATAGACACCTTCTAGTAATCAATAGACCGAGAACATCCAACGGCCTGAATTATCTCCCTTTAGCTGGTATAGGAAATAAAATTGACCCAGTTTCCCACAGAATTAACTAGTAGCAATTAACAACATAATTGTATTAGCTCCCTTCATAATTGTCTTTAGTAACGTTAGAAAACGTGTACAAGTAGAATGACAATTAATTTTAAAACATTAAATAATAATAAATAGATTAGAATACCTTACTCGAAATGTTTTACAAAGATTTCTCTCTCTCTCTCTCTCTATATATATATATATATATGTATATATATATATATATATAATACAGCCTGTTTATTTATTCTCATATTCAATTAAACTTTAAACCTAAAATGGTCTTAAATCTAAGTACTAAAAGAACGATAATCTGTAAACATTACTTGCCACTAATGCGAAACTAAAATTAACCGTAACGTTATTGCAATGTTGTTACTGCCATACAATAAATATAGAAATAAAAATGAAAACATTCTTTTTATAAAAAAATTAAATATTTGGGAAATAAAGAAACAGCAACATCTAATTTAGGAACTCAACAAATGGGATATATAATTTTTTTTTAAATGGCTTAGGGTTTTCTGTGGAAACTTCTGATGGCTCTGTTCTTAAATAAAGATACGAAAATTAGGTGATATATTAATATTTAAATTGGCTTTCCGTAGCTACAGCAAAGGTAAATGTTTCTCACATGCTTTTCCCGTTAACGTAATTTTTCCTTTTTCTTTCTCTTCAAAAATGCTCTATTGTCAAAAGTGATTTTATTCATAAAGTCTGAAGAAATGCTGGTTTTTGAAAATTTTCAAACAATATAATGTTTGAAATTGTCGACTAGACATGGAAACAATTGTAACGTAAAATGAAATACACTTTTTGTTGCCATCAACACCTTTTTTGAAGTCTTAATTTTGCTTTCAAAGTATATATATATATATATATATATATATATATACATTTATATATATATATATGTGTGTGTGTGTGTTTGTGTGTGTATACATATATATGTGTAAATAAATGTGTATGCGTGCGTGTATATATATATATAATGAATTTTTTTGATAAAATGAAGAACAAAAGTATCCGTAGCTCACTTACTATAAGTATATATTCATACTTCTACTACGCATTTTTCTATTGTAATACATATACATATATATATATATAAATATATATACATATCTATATCTATATCTATATCTATATCTATATATATATATATATATATATATATATATATATATATATATATATATATATTACAATAGAAAAATGCGAGCATGAAAAGTTAGATGGTTTAGCTTAACCATGGAAATTAAAGGACTAGTTGTTTAAACTGGAAAAGAAAAGGACAAGATATCCTAGTAAAAAATATAATAAATTCATAACTTTAAATATTGCAACATTAAGAATTGATTATATAATGTTATAATTGAATTAAAAAAATAATTCTGCAATATTTTAAGTTATAAATTTATTATATTTTTTACTAAAAATCTTGTCCTTTATTTTTCCAGTTTATCAACTAGTCCTTTACGTTTCCATGTTTAAGCTTAACAATATTACTTTTCATGCTTGCATTTTTCTAATGTAATCCATGATTTTTCCAGGCTTCTAATAAATTCACTTGTTCTTCGTTTAATTTCAATCTTATTTTTTGCCCCCATAGACGTAACATACACATATGTAATAACAATGTACGACACAGTAAAATCCCCTAATTATCTCCCTTTCATTCTTTCATTCTGACTGTTTTACTTGTTACTTCTCTTTGCGCGACAGCAGTGAATTAGTAGAAACACTAGTCACTTAAGCGACATGGTTACTATGGAAACCAGTCATAAAAAAGTTGCTCATCTCCTTAGTTTTTTTTTTTACGATTTTGAACACCACTAAATTCATTATTACGTTTGTTTTACTTAACGAAATAGCTGAGAAGGTGATCTATAAACTGTAATAATTGTTTGAAATTGGTTGAAAAATGCGTGAACGGTGAAACTTTAAAGCAGTTCTAAATGACTAAAACTACCACTTAACCATATATTCGAACACTAGTATATATATATATATATATACTAGCAGGCCACCCGGCGTTGTCTGGTCGTAGAATACGCATATTTCAATCCCTGCCGATTCATTATTTATTATTAATGCGACAATTTTACATTGATTATTATTCAATATACAGGATTGTTTCCCTTCTTCGCTATCGTTATTTTCATGGAAAGTGGTCGGAGTTTCACTCTGTAAATCATTCACAACAAACACTCTAGTGACAACTACTATCAACAATATCCCTTGCGTCCTAACTGTGCCTAAAACTAAACGAAAATTCTATGAACAAAGTTTCTTTTCTAGAACTATCCGCCTGATAAACACAATACATCGGGGCTGCTTTCCGCCATACCATAAGATGGTAGCTTTCAAGTTCAATGTAAACAAGTTCTTGTTGAGCCGATTTCCACCACTACCGATTTTCACTTTGACACCTGACACTCACTACCCCTTATCCTCGAATGGCGTTTGAGCCTTGATGTGACATCCTAGTAAAAAAAAAAACAACAACAACAACAATGTAGTTTTAAGACAACATTCCCGGTTAACAGTCAAATGTGTGAACTGCTTTTGCGATGGCGCCGTTTTGCTGTATTCTTATTCTAAATGGCAAGCTATATTAAAGAAGTGTCTGAAATAGATCAAATATGGAAAAAAAGAAACAGCGTCTAAAACTCCCTCATCCTCTCTCTCTCTCTCTCTCTCTCTATCTATCTATCTCTCTCTCTCTTCATCACACACACACATTGTCTCTCACACACTCTATTATCATTAAAGTGTTTCAGTTTCGAACACGCTACTAAAATTAGCACCCTTCGTTCATTTATTATTATGGAAGACATAAAATGTTATAAAAAAAACATGCCTTTCAAAGTTGATATTTATATGACAGTGAGTTCAGATTTTGATTGTTTCTCTAAGAATAACTCTAGTTATAAGGATATAGTAATCCGCTATAATTACCATATGTTTTTTGCATACGTTTCTCGATGATTTTGTCAGTTATTATATTCCATAAATAGCTAAAATAGGTAATTATGAGAAAGAGTTTATTTAAGTAACCCATTTTAACTGTCCTTGCTTTCAAAAATATAAACAACAATGGTATATTAAATAAAACTACGACGTAATCTAACTATAGGCATTAATTGCAGACATTTATATCTATGTAGAGACGGAAAGACACGTTACAAAATGTAGTACTTTTGTTTTTATTTGTTTTTTTGTTTTTTTCGACGATATCGGGAAGCGAAGTGCTACTAAAATATTGTTTAAATATTGACAGTCGGAGGAAATATCGATTCCAGATTGTTTATTCATGAATTTATGTCTTCGTATAGTATGGCATTAAATTAGTGTTTTGATGTATGAAATACTTTGTTAGTTATAATTCGGTGTAAGCAGAAAAAAAAAACAGTTTTTTCTAAAATGTGATAAGAAAACCAAAACGAAATACTAAATTATGTGCCTTATTAACGTTTATTCGGCGTATAGGGTTACGTGGGAGGAGCTGTAATTAGTGAGCATAAATTCAGTCATCTTTCTCTAAATTAGGACGAAAAAATAAAATATTGATCAGTATTAAATATGAAAATCAATAAAACAGTCGAAAGTAAGATGGGAACAAAGACCAGTAAATGATGCAAATCACTAAACAGATTGATTGACAAATATTATAAATTATAAATATATCTTTATGTATTATTTTAAATATAAAACCGTTTGCTTCACACACAAACACAAACACACACAAATACACACACATAAACATAAACTCTGAATCATTAATTATCTATCGATACGTTCTGTTTTATAGTCTATATACACTATCATAACATTACCGAATTAATCAATCGCATTTTCGGATATTTAACCATGCGAGTTAGGTCTTCAGTTTTTCCATGTTTTTCGTTGGAAAGTTCTTTGTCTTTTTATATATATATATATATATATATATATATATATATATATATATATATATATATATATATATATGGGTGTGTATATATATATATATATATATATATATATATATATATATATATATATATTCTTTAAGAATGCTTGAGTATAGGCACTCTCCGGCAAGTATAAACTAAGAGGCAGTCAACTAGCGTTTATACAACGTTCACGACTTTCTTCGTTCGAACACTCTGAATTGTTTAATGTCTGCGTCCGAATAGAGGGTTTATTAGTTATTAATTTCTTTCATACTTGTGCCAATTGTTTGGTGGTCAGAAGGTAAAAGCTTAGCAAGTGGAGCCAAAGGTACCTCTGTAGGGGGTTCGAATCTTCCGATCGGCAGGAATTGTCATCTTACATTGAAGATTGCGTAAGATGAAACACTAATGTCTGTTGATATAAAAGATTAATTATTATCTAATTATACATATTCCAAGTACAAACATGTATATATATATATATATATATATATATATATATATATATATATATATATTAAGGCATAAGCCTGAAGAGATCCTAGAGTGGATGGAACACGGAATATTCAGTGTAGCTTAATCGCCATATATATTTTATAACTTACTAACTAGCTCTACCTACGTATTGAGCACTTTTGAAGTAAATACTTAAAGTTTATGCATAAATTTATACTTTCGTATATTAATTTTATGTGAGTAAATTAAGTAGCTATATATATATATATATATATATATGAGTATATTGATTAATGTCCTACATGTAAATCCTATGAAACAAGCATGATCATTAAAGAGTGCTCAATGCAAGACAGAGCTGATATATAGTATGTTTATTATACAAATATTATTGGTTACATATGTGCATACATGTTTCAGTGGAATCCCAATTCAAGGATAACGCTTGATCAGATCAAAAGGGAATCGATATTGAAATGAGAGTCTAAATTAAATTAATTTTTATTAGATATTTCGGTATGGTTTACATTCTTTGTGAATGTGAGCAGCAAGGGGGTTTGAAGGAGGTAAGGTGAAATAAGGGAGTAGAGGTAAGAGTTGGGAGTACGATTTCGCAGTGAGGAGGTGTTAGTATTCTTTTAATTTGGCGGTTATTTATTGGTACTAGTTTTCGCTTTTATCTGAAGTTATACTTTATCAGCGCTACTTTTCTATTTTAGGTTTTTATGGTTGTTTTTCTTTTCTGGTGGCGACTTCATTTTCCTAGTTACAAGTTTTATTTATTTATTTATTTATTAAGCTTTTCCAATCCAGTTATGGTTTTGGGTTGTATAAGGTTCTAAGCGTTTGTCAAAATCGGATTGGTTTTTTTTTTCATCGGATTTTTCCGATTATCGATTTTAATAATTATCTAAGATATTCCAACACAAAACTAATATGATAACACTCTCAGACACATAAAGTACATTTGTGTAACCCCCCCCCAAAAAAAAATCAGCTTAGCCGTTTCGAAGTTCATAGGGAAGGGACTCACAGATTAACAAGCATACATAATTTTATACATAAGAGATAATCATATATATATATATATGCATGCGTGTGTGTAAATTGGAAGTGGGCAAATGCTGTTCGTTTTTTATTGTAATTAAAAATTTAGAACATTTTAACCAAGTTCCTACCGTCTCTCTCTCTCTCTCTCTCTCTCTCTCTCTCTCTCTCTCTCTATATATATATATATATATATATATATATATATGAAGTATACAGGCATTGTTCATGCAAGTATGCAATTGAGTATATTTCAATTCGAAGATGTAACTAAAAATTCCATTACGCATTTTTGCATCTTCACCTATATATATATATATATATATATATATATATATATATATATATATATATATATATATATATATATATATATATATACAGCCACACAGACACACAGACACACACACACATATATATGTGTGTGTGTGTGTGTGTGTGTGTGTGTGTATTATTAATTCTTTTACGCTTTGTTTTTTTACTTTGCCATTTAAATACATATTTTAAATTCTTATCGAAATTGCTGTTTTTTAATTTTTAAAAACTGTGTTTGTCATTTCTTCCAATATTCTCGCTCAAATAAGCATAAAAAGATATCAGTAAGTAAAACATATAAAACAGAAATAAAAATACAACTTATTTCAACCTCGAAATTTATGATTTCTTTCTATGTTTCCTTTTTTTTGTATGTAAACTCTCATCATTTTGTTCGAATCCCTGCCGGTAGGACACAAGACATCCCTTGACAGCAAGTCAGAAAAAACATGGCGGACATTCTGAGTCAATCAAGACTTATGCTTGTCAGTTTCGTGAAGGTGTAGGTCGAAGCCTTACTGTTATGCAGAGTAAATTTATGGCCGCTCTCTCAACTGACTTTGAACAATAACAATGTATAAAATATATGTTTAAAGACTAATGCGCAAGTAGCTATCAAGGCCTAAAGCGACTCATGAATAAAGGTTAATGGGCTCATAAGTTGAATAATAAACAAAAAAATACCAGGATTTTAAACTACGGGTTTTTTGGGTAAAAAATGTTAGTGTGAGAATTTATAAATACATATATATATATATATATATATATATATATATATATATATATATATATATATATATATGCGCATATATATATGTATTTCCACAGATATATATGTATATATATATATATATATATATATATATATATATATATAGTCTTTGAAGTTTTTAACCTTTAAAACTATACAAAAAATTACTTTTTATCATTCGTTAAAAAACCATCTAGTCAGTAAGTCATTTAATCACCTGCAATCACTGCATCAACTCTCTCGAATTTACTATAATACCAATTTAAAAAAAAAAATTTTTTTGTATATATATATATATATATATATATATATATATATATTTCTGTGGAAATACGAATCCTTATTTAAGAAGCTAAATATACTTAAAGAGTAATATAGTGAATGAATGAAAAAAGCCTATATTGCAAATTTCATGATGTTGACCATCTTATAATTTTCTCCTTTAATTCAGTAGTCATTTACAATTCTTGACAGTATCTGTTTCATAGCAAAATGGCGTAATGGAAACGTATTATAAGGTACTTACAGCTTCTCTTCCAATTTTCGGATTTTAATCATGTCAAAACGCACTTTATTTCCTTTTGACGGATTGATTGATGTTATTCTTCTGATGAGTTAAGGGTAAAATAGATTCACTAATTGATATAATAATAAAGTGGTTACTTTGTGCTACGAAACAGATACTCTCAAGAATTATAAATGTCAACTGAATTAAAGGGATAAATTATAAGATGGTCAACATCATGAACTTTGGAATATAGACTTTTGTCATTCTCTCACTATATATATATATATATATATATGTGTGTGTGTGTGTGTGTGTGTGTGTGTGTGTGTGTTTTCTCGGTCCTTTCATTTTCGAATTGTCATATTGTCGCATGTAGGCTTCTATCTTTTTCTTCCTTTTTCGAGTACTTTCAACTGAATACGCTCAATTATTATTAGGCAGGGTATAGGTTTGACTCATTCATGCCTGTTAGGTACGAACTGTGTTTGTTGTTTGTAATATAGGTGATGAGGGGCCGTATTTTGGACGTGATCACATGTAAAGCGCGCGGTTACTTAAAATTTACATTATTTATAATTTAAAATATCCCAAAAACGCTAAATTAGAGAGTTTTTTTTAGGCTAAGAGTGTTGCGGCCAATTACTAACCCAGAGATTGTAACTAGACTCGTTATCTTATATTATTGTGTACCAAAAATGCACAAAAACTGTATATGTTGTATAATCGTCTAAATGTTGATATGCGTACTTGGGACGAAGGTTTCATCCTGATGTGTAGGCATGTCACTAAATGTCTGTCGTTGCTTCTTCACTATTTGAACCCTAGAATTGTTGTTTTGCAGTCTATTTATGTTATATTTATATATAATTGTTTATATGCGCTTGTGTGTGTATGATACATGTATTTTGGACATACCTTCATGCGTCATTGATTTTGTCCACCTGGAATTCTGGAACCATTTTGGACGAATATTCCTTCACTCCCAGGAACGCTGGTTGGTTTTATACAGTTGTGATTCACTTTCCATGTGTCGATCGCAGAAGAATGGAAAGTGAATATCTTTGCTTGCTCCATTTCCAGTGAAGAGGAGGACCAGCTGTTAAACTATCCACTCTGCTCAACGTCCAAACTCCAACTCTCCAACATCTCCAGCTAACCTGATCTACATAACATACACATAGATCCGATCAGCTGACCAGATCTTCCAGTAAACTTGTCTGCAATATGATTTACCATATTTTGACAGTCTTTCAACATTCTTCACATTCATCTCCCATCCATCTCTCCAGTTAGATAGATAGATAGATAAATAGATAGATCGACACTTGTGTTCGACTTGGTATATAACAGTCATTAATATCGTTTATTGTGTAGCGTCTGATGTTTATATGAAATGCCTCTAGGATTTTCAGTCTGTTTTACATTATAGTTGTAATTGTACATAGTAATGTAAAAATTTTGTATTAATTACTAAAACTTAAATTTTGTATAAAGGAAGTTGTGTTTCTGATGTGCTGGGAGATCAAACTACAGTCAGAAAGATGCAATTTAAGTATACAGGAACATGTAGTAGCTGTGTAACCAATGTAACAGTTGTATATTACGACTTCGTTAAAGAATGTTTATTCCCACTCACGTAAACAAACAATAAACAAACAAACACAGAGACACACATTTAAAACGAAAAACAAAAGATATATATATATATATATATATATATTTATATTTATTCTAGTTATAGTACTTAAAACATATTATAGTAAACAAAAGTATAGTTATACCAGTAATATTATTCCAAAAGCTGCAGCCGGGTCTCGCACATTCTTGCAAAGCTATTTAATCGGTGCCTAAATGGGAAATGCTTCCAAAACCTTGGAAAACAGCATTATCCCTTTATTTAAAATAGTGGAGATAGGTTTTCTGCATCTCAATATAGATCAATTAGTTATTTGCGTGTGTGTGTGTATATATATATATATAGTGAGAGAATGTTAAGTTGATTGAATCCGTGTTAAATAGAAATTTTTCGACCAACTCAACAAACAGAACTTACTCTGTGACAAGCAATATGGTTTCCGGCCGGCTGATTTGTTGATATAATTTGACATAGAATCAGTGAATCGATCAACGGGAGTTTCCTCTCAAGTGCTCTTGACATACTAAAGGCAATTGATATGGTTTGGCATAAATGTCTACTTCACAAGATTTTCAGCTATGGAATTGTGTGGAAATATCTTCTCAACCATTGTATTTTTGCCCGATCCCCACTTGACTCCAATTGATATGAATGTGTCTTGTTTAAAAAGGGGGTCGCTCTTTTGACAAACTTCTGGGTCTGACCTTTACTCCTGTCCTGAAATTGGAGACCTACATAAAACCTCTTGCAAAAGTCGCCGAAAAATGGTTGTCATTTTACTGCCCCAGAAGACATCTAACTTCCTACGCAATCCTCTACCTGTATAAGAGCCAGATACTTCCTAACATGGAGCATTGTTGCAATATCAGGGAAGGAGCTGTTCGGAGCATCTTATTTTGGCCGACTTCGAAATCTAGCAGATGATGCGTTTTTTCCCCTGCAACCTCGTTCGCGCAGAAGAGACATTGAACGACTGTTTCTGCTTAATCGTTATTTTCATGACAAGTGTACGTTTGAGCTTCAATCTTTACCTCCCTCCACCAAGCTTTCACAAAAAATACTCATCTAGCTACAACCATTACCAACAATTTACCCCACTCTCTATCTGTGCCTAAATCTAAACGCAAATTCCATGAACAAAGCTTATTTCTTCCCTTGAACTCTGTTCCGCTAATCTGCTTTCGAGCTGATTACAATATGGTACTACTCTTCAAGTTCAATTTAAATAAATTCTTGTCGCTCCCCCTCAATAATACATTTCTACTCCTTTGCACTACTAATTATTGATATTCTGTTAAGCCGGTGACAACCGAACACTCATTAAGCCTCATCCTCACATGACCTTCGGGCCTTGATAAGTGATGATTCCCATGTAAAAAAAATACTGTCGCGGATCATCTACTAAAGTTGAAAACTGGTATATATATATATATATATATATATATATATATATATATACGTTTTATTTTTTTATTACCGTATCTTTCTGTTAAGTTACATAATTGTTTCAGCTACCCGACCGTTATTTTGTCCGTCTGTAGCTTCCTCAGACCATTTCTACTATATATATACATACATAGATACATATATATATATATATATATATATATATATATATATATATATATATATATATATGTGTGTGTGTGTGTGTGTGCAGGGTGGAACGATAAAATTGTCATCCTAAAGAAAACAGCACTACAGATTTATTTTAAAACTCTTATTGAAAAAAAATAAATTCAGGTAACTCTATTATATAGCATAATTGACATCTATTCAATGTGGCCACCTTCAGCTTCAATTGCCTTTTCGATATGGGTCCGGAGGTTGGAGCATGCCTTTTCCACAAGCGCTGACAGTAGGTCGGTCAATACTCGGCGGATGGCGGCGATCAGGCTGGCTCAGGTGTTGTGGGGGATCACATTGGTGATTTTTTTCGACGTATGACCAAACGAAGTAGTCCAGCGAGTCCAGGTCGGGAGAGGACGGGGTGGGGAAGCGAGAGAAAGGTACAAAGTTGCAGCACTCCTTCTGAAGCCAAGCCTTGGTCTCTTTGGACTTGTTGACCTTGTGGGCTGGCACCGAGTCCTGCTGCCACACCCAGGATCTGTCAGCGGCCACCTAATTGCACCAGAGGATCCTCACACTCTTCAGCACTTCCCCGTACACTTTGGTGTTGACTCTCAAACCAACTTTCAAGATATGGGGTTGCATGATGTACCTATTTACTATGCCTCCCCACGGGACAGAGTTAGACACCAGGGTCGTTTTTTAACGTGGAGAAAAGGTACAAAAATAAAAATTGTCTCAGTCGTGAAGGATTTCTCCTCCACCGAAAGAGAACAAGAAATAGAAGTGCAGCATCTGAAGAACAGATACTACACTTTGATCTTGTCCCGAAGGTCAAGAAAGATTTTTGAAAACACACCAAATAGTTTGTTTTCATCACCCTGGTCACGTCGTCCCTGTTATTTGTGGCAATACAGCGATGCATTTTGACGGTGCTGGAAATGGTCTTGTTGTCATAACTTGGGTCGGTAAAAAGCATGAGTTGTACAGCGGCACATCTCCGATCCCGCTCTTTGAGTATTGTGCCATTTTCTGACAGGATAGAACCAAGCTTCAACCTCTGTCACATCGCCTGAATGTTACACCCCTCTGCTATTTTTCTAAGTACTTCAATGGAATTTGCACTGATAAATTTATAGCTTTGTGCACCCTCGATGTACATGCCTCCTAATAACCTGTCAAGCAACAGAATCCCACCCCATTCAGTGTAGAGGTTTTTACATACCTGAAAACCTTCTATTCTAATAGTTTCTTTTCTCGAACTTGGAATTCCGTCCATGTTTCATACTTTTCTCACTGTACTAACATATAGAAATTTAAATGTAACATGATATCTCGTTGCTCAATTCTTTATATGATCTCCTATAGACATTGTACTAAATAATAAACACTTATACCCAAGTAGCAATATGCTTTGTGTGGGTGCAATTAAGAGTAAAAAAGAAGGCCGACACTCAATTATAATATACTTCAAATATGGAACCCAATTTTGAAATAAAATGGCGAATAATTCCTTCTTACACCTAATAAAAATAAACGATTAGTTAATTTGTTAAAGATTGAATTAACTTTTAAATTACCATTTCAATGTAATAAATAGCATTTAAAGGGTCTAGTGGATCGATTTAAATGGCGGATAATAGAATTTAGAATTAACACATTAAGATGGAAAAGAACTCAAGATAATAATAAAAATTTAAAAAAAAAACTTAAGCAATGGAATATTAAATGAAATATTCATAACACTTTGCAATCGCGATGTTGCTGCTACTACTGCTGCTGCTGCTGCTGCTGATGATGATGATGATGGAAATAAAATCCATCTTTCTCTCAGACTGTCAAAACACTTTAGAATTAAAACGAGAAAAATATACGCGAAAGCCGAACTAAAAATAAAATAAAGGACAAAAATAAATAAATTGAATTAAATTAAAATGGAATTAAAAAAAAAATAGTTGTGAATTTTCTTTTTTTTTTTTTTATTCAGCAAGCTGCGACTATTTTTCCTTGGAGCAATTTTCTCAAATAATTTGTCAATGAAAAAACATTTTATTGGTTTCTATTTTATGTTTTTTTTTCTATTTTAATTTTTTTGTTGCTTCATATTAACCTTATACCTAAGCTTAGTTAAGCAATAGTTCACACTCCCACTCGCCCTTTCTTTTTCCTTTTTCTATTTCTTTCTTTCTTTCTTTCTTTCTTCCTCTCTCATCTTCCATCGCTTTAACTATTGTTCTTCTGTACCTCCTCTCTTTCAAATACATGCAATCTCTCTTTTTATCTCGTAAGTTATTCTCTATAAACTTCTTCACTCTGTTTTTCTCCCATAATCTCCGTTTCACTTATCTCTCTATCCACACACACACACATACACACACACACACACACACACACATTTTCAGAATTGCTGTGTATATATATATATATATATATATATATATATATATATATATATATATATATATATATATATATATATATCCATGTTAATGTTTTTCAGAGATAAAGCAACGGATGAAGTTATAATATTTACACTTTGAGCACTCTTGTGTGTCTATATATATATATATATATATATATATATATATATATATATATATATATATATATATATATATATATATATATATACAGTATAGTACAACCCCGGAATACGGTTTTGTCAGGTTCCGATATATTTTCTGGCCCCGTATTACGGTATTTACCCCGTCTTACGGTGTTATTTATAATATCATTTGATTATATACTGTACTGTATTTGCTTAATAAGTTTTAATGCCGTATCCCGGGGTTCTACTGTGTACACACTCACACACACACACACACACACACACATATATATATATGTGTGTGTGTGTGTATGTGATTATCTCTTTTTCTCTCTTTATTTTGCTCTCTCGCACTCTCTTTCAATCTATCTGTTACTCGCTATCTTTTCTTCACTCTTTTTCACTATCTATTTTTCTTGCCTTTTTCTCGCACCTCCCCACACTGTCTTTCTCTTTCGCTCACCCTCACATATCTTCTCTCTCTTTCGTCATCCCTCTTCCTATCAAATTTTCTTGCCCTTCCTTCGCCTCTTTATTGGCATCTCTTTCTCGTTAACGTCTTCACACGATTTGCTACTTCTTTTTCTTCTCTTTCTTTCACTCGCTTTTTTTTTGACTCTTTCACTCACCGTGTAGTTTTTTTTTAAACATTTTTCAATCTTCCTTTGCTCCTCCCTTTTTTACTTTCGATCTTTTTCAGCCTGTCTCTCTCTATTCCTACCTACTTCCTGCTACTCTCTTCTGACCCAAATTACTCATACTCTATCTCTTCCCACCTTTCTTTCTCTCAGTATCTTTCTTTTTCACTTGGTCAGTATTTTCTTACCTTGCTTCTTCTCCTTCTTTTCTTCATCATCATCAACATCATCTCTTTCTTCTTTTTTCTTCCTTTCTATATTTCCTTCTTTGTTTCTTTCCTTCTTTATTTATTTCCACTTGTCTTTTCATTTTCCTTCTTCCTTATTTTCTTCTTCTTTTTCTTCTTATTGTCTTTCTCTCCTTCTAGCTCTCCTCTTTTTTATTCATAATCTCTCTTTTTCTTCTTCCTATCTCACCCTCATTCTTTCAGTATCTCTCTTTTTCACTCGTTCAGTATTTTTTTCTTTTTTTCCTTCTTTTTCTTTCTTTATTTCTCTCTTTATTTTTTCTACTTATTTTTAGTTTCGTTTCTTTCTTCGCCGTTTCTTCTTCTTATCTTTTTCTACACATCCTTCTTTTTCTTCTCTCTTTTATCTTATTTTTCTTTATCTCGTCTCCGAGTCTCCCCCCCTCCTCTCTCTCTTTTTCTATCCTCTCTCTCTTTCTTTATCTCCTTTACAATTCTTTGGAATCTCTATATTCAAAAGTGATATTTTTCTCCAGCTACTACACCCCGGGGGCAAAAAGGAGAAACCTCAACAATGGTGGCCACGTGAAAACTAAATTTTTTAATTCTTTTTTTTTTTTCGGCTAAATTTTGCTGCAATTAGATCAATTCATCGAAAGTCAACCCTAGCTTTGCAAACCGGCCTGCAGGGAAGAAATCCTAAACACTGTATATTAATTAAACAACACTCACTTCTAAGGTGTGCCAGTGTCAAGAATCTGAACAATTTTCAAAGAATCAGAAACATCAAAGACTGTTTTACCAAGAGAAAACAATGCTTAAATTAACTTATTACAACTTGGCCATTTTTCACCCTCTTCTTCGTCATCTTCTCGCGGTTGCAAATAAATATTTGTTTTAAATATAACACTAACTTTGAATTCCAATTTTGAAAGACAAAAAATCATATGGAAAAATAGATTTTGGAAAATATCTCAAATGAAAGTCATTTTCTTGCTTTCTTCCTCAAATTTCTATTACTCGTTCTTTACATTTTCATATTTTTCATATTTATCTAAATCCATTAACATGTCTCACCCCCTCTCTCTCTCACTCACTCTCTCTCTCTCTCTCTCTCTCTCTCTCTCTCTCTATATATATATATATATATATATATTTATATATATATATATATATATATATATATATATATATATATATATCGCCGTTTACTTGCTTTTAGGGAAAGAATTCCAACAAAGTGCTCGATTACAAAGAAAAACTTTTTCGATATAAGAGCTTAATATTTATTTATTCAACTGTACAGACGTTCAGAAAAATATCGGTGCCGTCGGTTTCAAGCCCAACATAAAGCGGACCAGTTAATGGTAAAACGTAAATGATGTTAGGCTCTCGTCAGCCATGTTGTTTCCCATGGCTGACGAGAGCCTAACATCATTTACGTTTTACCATTAACTGGCCCCCTTGATGGGTTTCGAGTCTGCCTTCCTACTACCACTTTTTTTTATCAACAAACACATCCCAAAACACGGGCAACGCCGGGCTGCAATGCTAGTATATATATATATATATATATATATATATATATATATATATATATATATATATATATATAAGTAAAACTGTCTGTGTGTGTCCATCCATTTTCCTACCAAACTACTCTGTCAATTTTCAGTCTACAGACTTAAGATTTGACATAAGGCGTATTGAGATTTGGGACAATCTTTTTAATCAGTTTTCAGCGGGAAATTTAGCTGTCAAGGGGTCAAAGTTTAACGATTTAACCTTTGAAAACCCTACCAAACTCCTCCGCCAATTTGGAGTCTAAACACTTGAAATTTTAGATGTAGGTTACTTGGACATGAATCAATCTTCATAATTTGATTTGAGCCCAAAACTGCTAGTATATATATATATATATATATATATATATATATATATATATATATATATATATATATATATATATGAAATAAAATGGAGGTGGAAGGACCTGGATACTCAACGTTTCGCCCGATTTATGCGGGCTTCTTCAAGAGGGATGGTCATTGACGAGAGAGTCGGAGGATTGGGGCTATATATAATGATGGGGGAGAGCAACGTGTTTCCCTTATATAAATTAGATATCATATATACAAGTATATACATTTTATGAGAGAAGAAAATAAATTAGAGTAAACTAGTGTAGTGGATTACGTCTAAAAGTTAAAATATCGTAGAGATTAAAAAAAAATTGTGTTTGGAAATATAGCGGTGATAGATTAAATAAATAAAATGACATATTCTCCGACTCTCTCGTCAATGACCATCCTTCTTGAAGAAGCCCGCATAAATCGGGCGAAACGTTGAGTATCCAGGTTCTTCCACCTCCATTTTATTTCATATTGTCGGATTTAATCCAGCTCAACAATCATATATATATATATATATATATATATATATATATATATATATATATATATATATATATATATATATATATATATATAGTGATTTATAAAATATATATGGCGACTAAGCTACACTGAATATTCTGCGTTTCATCCACTGTAGGATTCGTCAGGCTTATGCGCATAAGCCTGACGAATCCTACAGTGGATGAAACGCAGAATATTCAGTGTAGCTTAGTCGCCATATATATTTTATAAATTACTAACTAGCTCTACCTACGTTTTGAGCACTTTTGAAGTAAATACTTAAAGTTTACGCATAAATCTATACTTTCGTATATTAAATTTATGTGAGTAAATGAAGTAGTTATATATATATATATATATATATATATATATATATATATATATATATATATATATATATACTAGCAGGACCTGTTAACCGGCGTTGTACGGTGACAGCCTTCCCCCTCTCGTTGTTGTTGGTGGCCACTGTCGTCCCTGAATAATTACGCACATTGTCGACCGTGACCGAAATTAAATAATCTGGCTTTCACTGGCGATTAATGATGGTTTGGAGGGATAACATCAATGTACTATATGAATTAAAAAAAAGAAGCAATTGAGGAAATTCGTAAATCTATATGAATTATTAAAAGTCCGAAAAATGGTCCATCAGAATAATAATAAAAAGTAAAACAGAAGTTTTCGAAGTAAGGGGTTCTGACTATATTTATTGTTTGTGCGATCGAAATCAGCGTTAGCAATCCTAGTTGTTTCCGTTTGTTGTTCAAGTCTTCCCCTTCTCGTAAACTTTTCCACCAACAGTATTAAATTAAATTCCATTTTTATGTGTGTTTTTTTAACGAGTGAAACAAAACAATTCCGACGTTTTTCACTTCATTTCTTTGAGTATTGTCATGTTAAGAACGGTGTTTAGAATAGACATTCCAAACTCCCCGTGTTAAGAACGACTTTCGGAATAGACACTATCAACCTCCCCATCTTAAGAACTACGTCCGAAAAAAGCACCTCTAGCATCCCCATCTAACAAACGGCTTTTTGAGTAGACAACCCTCTTTTTTTAAAAATACTCCACCGAATTCAATTCCCTATGTAATGAAATTTACGTTTACACTGTAGCGAAGGTCATAGGTGTAAAAAATCGGTAATTGTGCCTAAAACCAGACCCTTACTTTCAAACACGTGTGCAGGTGTGTTGATTGAGATATGGAAGCAAAATATTGAAAATATCTAAACAATTCGAAAAAATATATGATATATTAACATAGATAAACATAGTTATTTGAAAAGAAAAAACAAAAAACAATTGCACGTACATATATATATATATATATATATATATATATATATATATATATATTTATTATAAGGGTGTTGAAAAAACAAAGCGAGAGCGAGCGAGAGAGAGAGAGTGTGTGAGGGAGAGTAAGAGAGAAAGAAGGGAAAGAGTATGAGAGAGTGAGAATTGGGAAGACAGCGAGAAAATCCAGTAAATGATATTGGCTTAACGTTCATTTATAAATCAGCGACGATCGTAATAGATTGTGCAGGTTTAAATAAAGTATATTTAAATAAAGTACCTTAAAAAGGTAACTATGTTTAAAATATAATTAATTACTTGGATAAATCTACAAATCGAGCGAGCATTTTATTCATAGGGGAAAAGTAGGTAACGTTGCGAAGCCATGTTTGAATGGTATATTAGCGTTCGCTTAGCATGCTAATACCGTTAATCCGGAATATAAGAATGCGCGAGGCTCATCCAATCAGAAGGAGTTGAATTAGTCTGTGGAGACTGTATTATTTTTTTTAACAGAAAAGGTTAAAGATTATGTTATATCAATGAGTTCATGATCCAGTTATGAAGGGTGAAACACAATATATCTGTCCAAAGTGCAGAATACCTCCCGATGAGGATGGGAAGTGGTGGGAGGACTTGTTATTTAGAGAAAAACATGGGAACTATGTCCTCTAAAGATGGTTGCGATTGTAATGATATTGCTCCTAGGATAAAATGTAGGATTTTATTATAACGACTAAATGTGTCTAAAAATGGCGTTCTAAAGTTACATAAGATAGTGGCTAATAGTCTAGACATAATGAATTTGTATGTGGCATCTGTTGTTGCAAACCTATAATATATATATATATATATATAACATAAATATATATATAATAAATACAAAATAAATATATAATATATATATATATATATAATAAATATATATATAATAAATGTATATATATAATATATATATATATATATATATAGGGAGAGAGAGAGAGAGAAAGCGAGAGAGAGAGAGAGAGAGTAAAATTTATCTTCTGTTGGTTGGTTGGTTGGTTGGTTGGTTGGTTGATTGGTTACGACATATCAACCCTTTTTGGGTTATTTAATGCTGAATCCAAAGATTTTGAAGAAAATTTTTTCATAGAATATATTTGTTGTTTTCAAGTCGGTTTCTATTTTAACCCATAGTTGGAACCCTAACAGGTACTACCACTCCGGGTTAGAGTGAACCTGGGAGCAATAGTAATTAAAGGGTGGCTCCACACTCCCCAAAGCCCGCAAGCTGGGACTTCACCACTGGATATAGTTTAAGGTCATATCCTGGACCTTATCTTCTGTCTATCTATCTACAATTATATAAAATGAACTTTGTAAGTGTGTGTCTCTGTTTGTATGAGTTCGTTTCCTATGGACTCGAAAATTGCTAGGTTGTTTTTTTTTTAATTTCAGAGAAATGCAATTTATGCGCCTGGCATTGGTCGTAGGTTTTCTATCGGAATGTCTCCGATAAGTATCGATAATCGATAGTCAAAATAATCAGGTACAGGAAAGATCAGACGATTATTACCAAAGTTACACAGCCTAACTTCACTAGTACAGCTAGGAAGTTTTATTAACGCACAAGTCGAAAAGTCCAACATATAAAATCAACAGTAGTTTCCTTGATATAACAGGGGCGCGTTCGAAATGAATGCTTCTGTTTAAAGCACAATTGTACCATGATACTTGACTTTTTCATTGTAAACGTTAATTTAAGGCATTATCACTAAACAAGCAAAAAGGCCAGGCATGTAAAATCAACAATAGATTCTTTGATATGACAGGGGTGCGTTCAAAATAAATATTTATATTTAGAGCACAATTGAAGCATGACACTTGACTTTCGCATTTTAAATGTTAACTCAAGCCATTATATATAAAACGATAATTTTATAAATTCAACAATAGGTTCTGTACGGTGCAATCTGATTACAATGTATTGTGAAATAAGTCACCGCAGGAAGGCATGCGAACGTTCCTCCCGGTGCACGGCGATTGATCCTCAACTAAAGAAGGCAATCAATTGATTTGATTGAAAAATGGACGATTTCACGAATTTTGATGACACTGGTGTTAATCGTGACACCCTGCACTGAAGATTCCCGACAGGATGAAACGCTAGTGTCTGTAGGTATTTGATAAATAATTATATATATATATATATATATATATATATATAAACATATATAAATATATATATATATATATACACACATATTGTATATATATATGTTTATATGTGTATATATATATGTATATATGTGCATATACCTATATATCTACATCCATCTATCTATCCTTTTAAAGGCGATTATTTACCCCTCACTCTGAAAGTAATGTGTTATTTTTCTATTTTCATGGCATTTTTTATCATTCCCAAAATACACATCACACAAATAAATGTACTATACTATGATGGAGACTTTATAAGTTTTTGCCAATAAAAGTTAACAATTATATAAAAAGCGCGCCAATTAAGGCTAGCAATTCAATCTGTCTATAATGCATGAATTACTAATGGAAATTATATGCAAGGTTTCAACATAAAACGATTCCACAGTTGTTGATATGCCGTAAACCTATCGAAAATCAATTAACCAAACTGAAATACATATGAATTGCACATATGTTTAAGTACTCGAAGGTTTTTCGGCATGCACAAAGGCAATTTTACAAAATCAAAAGAAAAAATCCTAATGATCGTTCTTTAAAATTGCATGGTAACACACAACGATATGTGTGAATTAAACTTGAATAATACCCTCGCATAAATCGGTATTTTTTTTTTGATGTTTGCGAAAGTATTTAACAAGTTTTTTGTTACCATAATGAATGTGATTTCTTCGGTCACTCCGAATTGCCAACCATTTTCTTGGTTGGCAGAAACAGATATCCGTTTATCCGACACATAAGTAGGTGACTCATTCGATGGTGAGGTCCAGTTGTAAGAGTGGTCGTAGTGGTGATGCAGCAACCTACGTTTCTGACTTCTCACTTAGCTGCTCAAACGCCAAGAATATTCTTGTTCAATGGCGATTTGCTGTTTAATGTTTTATCTTTTTTACAATGCTACGAAATTACATATATCAATTTTCTTGGGACTTCCTGTCCATGTCATATATGAACATAAAATCTAAATCTAATTGTTTTTACTTCTGATGGAATTCTTCATTTTTCTGAATCATTAAACCGTGCGGAAAATGCCGGGTTTTTTACATCCATATATGAATATTATTGCAGTAGTACACAAAGTTAATTTCACGAATTTACAACATGCTATGCATAAACAGAGTCAATTGATTATTTTAAGTGCTGACTCCTCTTCCAAAGTTTGTCTCAAAGAAGTCTGGTGACACTATCTTTGCTGTTATAAAGGAGCAATTTTGTAACAGAGCGCGAACGTCATATGGCAACTGTATGCAAATGACCGAGCCGTGTGCGAGATAACGTGACGGAAAGGAAAATAATTATAAAAAGAAGAACGCGTGCTCAGACCGATGATCACGTTACAGAGGTGGAAATAAATGTGCATTTTTTCAATGGGAAAACCCGAGTCAAGTTATTACTTGTTCTTCTGTTCCTTGCAACGAACTTTGCATGTAAATACGTATGTAAACATAAAGAGCAAAGGTCCCTCGATAGGTTGACCTGGCAAAATCACTTATATTCCCCCCCGCCTGCTTTTATATTCCCTTTTTTGGGGGTTTTTGGTTTTATCTCTCTTCACATTTCCCCGTCTCTTTAACAATATACTCGTTGGTATTCAGGCATAGCAAGAAATCTGTCTTTGAGAGAAATGCTGAATTATTGGAAAATAACTTTGAAGATGGCGCTCAAGCAAGAAACATGTTTTGTTCTAAATTCCTTGTTTTACGAAATACTTATGCTATGTCTGACAAAGACAGCGTGGAGTAAAAACATGCTGACCATAAACACAAAGATAAGGATATATCAAGCCTGCGTCCCCAGCATCTTACTCTAGGGCAGTGAAATATGGACCCTCTACATGCGTCAAGAGCGCAGACTAAACGCCTTCCATCTGCGCAATCTAAGAAAGATCTTAAGCATTTCATGGCAGGACCGTGTTCCGAACAAAAACGTTCTTGTCAAAGCAAAACTTCCAAGCATGTTTGCCTTCCTCTCCCAGAGATGTCTGCGCTGGTTAGGGCACGTCTTTGGCATGCCAAATGGCCGAATCCTCAAAGACATCCTGTATGGCGAGCTCTCAGCTGGCAGCAAACCAATCGGTAAACCACTCCTCAGATTTAAGTATGTGTGCAAAAGGGACTTAAAATCCGGCAACATCAACCCTGTTGACCTTGAATCCTATGTTGCAGACTGTGACTCCTGGAGGGTCAAAGTCAAGAAATGTATCCGACTGAACGAGGAGAAGAGAAATGAACCGTGGGAGGAGAAGAGAGGCAGACACAAAAGGACAGCATCAGCAGCAGCATTGGCAGAGCCTGACGGAGAGTATCTCAGCGGGAAATGCAACAAAATCTGCTGCTTCTGCATCGGTCTGCTCAGTCACAGCAACAGTTGCCACCAGTCAACATTACAACCTTCAGGCGCGATTCTCGATGGTCTATCTAGACGGAAGGACGCCAACAAGAACAAAAAAACTGCGAAACATATGATTCACACGATTTCAATTTAATATTTAAATTTTGAAAGTCACGTTTTATTTCTACTTTAATGTTAAACAAATTCAATTCTCTGATAATATAGCACCCTTCACACACCGACAATTTCAACTTATATCTTTTACGATATTTCATAAATAAAGGTTTGATATATTTTAACTCTTTCCGTGAATTATTATAACACATCCATTAATTCATTAACTCTTTCCGTGAATTATTATAACACATCCATTAATTCATCACTCTTAGATCTTCTCCCATTTTTCTCGTCTAAATCTTTTTGTGGTTATCAATCTCGCTCTCTTAAATGGGGATCCTTTCAGCTAGAAATTACATCACGGCTGTCATTAGATTAGGAACAAATGATTATGTTATTACCCAACCAAGAAAAATGACCAATATCTGTCTTTTCCGTTCTTGCCGTGATTGGAATTCCTCCTTTTCTTTCTATGACGTTTTTCGTTTCAAAAGTAATTTAAAAATACATAAGAAAACACCTGCAAAGGTTAATGATAAACAAGAAAGAAAAAGAATTCCATCAACACTGAATTACGTTGCGAGTCTTAGAAACAAGAGGGTAAAGAGGATACATCTCATTTGATACAGATAATAGAAACGCATTTCCCCACCTTGCCTCGTAAGATTCTGTTCGTTAAACGATAATTGAATTAGCCGCCATGATGTCTTTCTTTATACTTTTTTGCGTATAAATATATATATATATATATATATATATATTTATATATATGTGTGTGTGCGTGTGTGTGAGTGTGTGTGTCTGTGCGTTTGTGTGTGTTTGTATGTGTATGTGTGAATAAATATTAATACATTATTTATATCCACAAACAAGCTTGATCCGCTTTTTAAAGCTCATCCGTGTGAATTCACGCACACACACGCACGCACGCGCGCGCACGCACACACACACGCACACACACAAACACATACACGCACACACACATACACACAAACAAGTAAACACACACATTCACACACATAACATATGCAAATATCTCCACTGGACGATTTGCAATAAGTTAAATATCGAATGCAGTAAGAAGTCATGGGAACATATACCCGAAAGAACAGTCGGAAACAAGTCATATACCATCCACTATGACTATGCAATCCCTACAGCCACATACCTAGAAAACGGAGCTATAAAACCCGACATTGTAATATGGGACAAGAAGGAGAAGGAAGCAACCTTGGTGGAAGTTAGTGTCCCGAATGATGCTGGGTTAAACAGAGCTGAGAGGGAAAAGATTACTAAATACCAGGGTCTTATGTATGACATTAAAAGAAACTGGAACCTTAAGAAGATCTCTATCATTCCAGTAATTATAGGAACAACCGGACTTATGAAAAAGAATTTTACAAACTATCTTACAAATATACCAGGTAAACCAAGTGCAAAGGAGATTCAAACAATTCCACTTAAAGGGACGGTTAGAATCGTAAAAAGATCTCTCGGTTGGAGTGTCTAAAATAGCAGGTGTATGTTTGGCATCTGGTAGGATGCCCCATCCCTGGCTTAAACAAAATGATAAGAAAAATACGCAGACCTTGCGACGAGTGGTAGACTAGCTATACTATCCACACTAACAATTCTTGTGTAATATGAAACACGTATCTAAGAGCATATAAAAAATAATATATATATATATATATATATATATATATATATATGTATAAATTTGTTTTACGTGTATGTCTTTTCTTATCGCCAATGTATGAATTATACATTGTTATTTTATTATTAATTATTAAGCGATTATTTGTCCTAAAATAACAAAAACGAATTAAAAATGACCGTGTTTACGAAACAAAGAAAAAAAGAAACGAAACAAAAATGAAAGTAAAAATTCTGCTAGACAACGCCTGGTAAGTGAAACTAGTGACATATAATTAAACATGATATATATATATATATATATATATATATATATATATATATATAAATAAATAAAAGAGCAAATAGTTAATAAAACATTTAAAAACACTTTGAAATCACCCTTTTCTTCACCATATTCCTTCTGCTTCACTTTTTTTTATCATGTAAGATCTACACTTACTTGCAGTTTCATCAAATACTTCTGCATGCAAAATCCGATCCCGCATTTTGCTAATTCCCACCCTCTGATGAGAAGAAAAGTATTTCTTCGAAACTCCGCGGATTAAGAACTATCCACTTATCTAGTGTTTCCTTTTCAGATTAAATATGTTTTCAACTCTTTTCCAAAGTGTTTTTTAACATGTTTTATTAACTATTTGTCTTATTATAAGCTCTATCTCCTATTTGGTTTTATCGAGCTTTTACATCTGGTTGAGATTACTTTATAAATATTAATTCTTTAATATTTATAATATACTTTAGTTTTACCATCTTGGATCATTTTGGTAAATTTGATTGTAATTTTTTTATTTTATTTTATGTTATTATATATATATATATATATATATATATATATATATATATATATATATATATATATATATATTCTGTCGAATTTATATGTCACTAGTTTCACTTACCAAGCGTGTATATATATGCGTGTGTATATGCATATATGTGTATGTATGTATGTATGTATGTATGTATGTATGTATGTATGTGTGTGTCAATGTTATTATCGTGGAATTGTTGAATACAAAGCTGTAAACATTGTGTATGGCCCTTACAGAAGAGAAATAATGGAAGAAAGAAACTCAGAAGAAGACATGAAACCTTGTTACTGTTTCTTAGAGATGTGGAAAACGAGACAAACTCATTCAAGGGAGATTTGAACAGCAAAGACACACATATTGTATGATAGAAAGAGAAAAAAAGAAACTAAACCTAGAATGGAATATCATAATTTAAAGTTTAAAAATTAACAAAAAAATGTAATAATAAACGATGCATAATTTTTATTAAAAAGAAAGGAAAACAAATAAAGATTGACCTTATAAGAATTAAGCATAAATGTTTAAAAGAATAAAAAGAAAAAAAGAATATGTCAGATGAGAAAAGAAAGAATCGTTGAATAACTGTATATAGAATTTTTCTTAAAAGAAAAAAAGAGAAAAAAAAAGAGATGTTTAAAAACTGAGTAAAAAACGAATGCGATTAAAAAAGAAGAAGGAAAAGTTAAAAAAATGAAATTCTTCAAGAATAGAGAAAGGATGATAGTTTAAAAGAATCGAAAACGCGTGGAGTGTTGAAAGAATAAAACACATAAAGAATAAACGATGAAAGGAATAAAGAATTAAACGAAACAAAATTGAAGAAATAACTAAAGAAGGAATTAAAGATTAAAGGAATGGATGCAGAATGAAAGAATAAAGGTTTACAAGATTAGGAAAAGGGAGAAAATATTACGGAATACAAAAAGAGAGAATACATGAACTACTAAATGAATACAAAGGGAAACATGAAAGGAATAAAAGAGACGAAATGTACGATAAAATATAACGACAAATATGAGGAAAGATTAAAAATATAGTCAGAAAGAAATATTTTATTATATATATATATATATATATATATATATGCATATGTATATATATATATATATATATATATATATATATATATATGTGTGTATATATATATAATGAACTCTTTTTCTGGGTCAACGGCCAACTAGCACCGTGTATATTTGTGTGTTTGTATATGTGTATTGGGGTGGAGAGGGCTCCCGTAAGCCGTGGTGAAGGCAACCTTTCTAGGAGAAGCAAATCTCTGATTTAAAAAACCATAAAGCGGGAGACGAGTATCCGCATTAAGCTGGTCTGCAGTTTAATTTGTTGCTGGCTATCTTGCTCTTGCTTGTTGCTGGATCTCAACATTTTGAACCGAGAGAGAGACTTAACTGTCGTACAAAGCTAAGACTCTGTAACATCATCTTTGTATAGATACTCCCTCAGGCATTTGGGCTCATGGATTTTAAATGTCTGAGGGAGTGGTACTCGTCTGACAAGACGTTGCAATCATCATATGCATATATATATATATTCATATATCTCTATATATAAAGTAGTAGCGTTCGTGTGTGTGTGTGTCTGTGTATACAACTCCCAATCATCAAAGAAATATAAAGGCCATATGTGTGTACACCTACACCTCTCCTGGTCAAGAAATATTACTGTCCATGTTAGGATACTTCTGTCAAAGGAGACAATATATTGTATACGGACTTTCAATATATAGCATTCTTCAAACCACTTTTACATTATTGAGTTACGGTCAAAATGAAATCTATTTGAATCATTACCTCGATGACATTACTTATTCGACATAATAGCTTTGTTTCAACTGTACAAATGAATTTTTTTTTTAATTATTTAGTTTATTTTAATTTCAAGTTATATTTGATTTAAGTAATTTCATCTGAAATCTGAAACCGTTTTATTTTCAAACCAAAACCCAGAAAACCAAAAGGGGAAATAACTGTGATAGTTTAATTGAAAAAAGGTTTTAAACGGAGCACGTTATTAAATATTTCCTGTTTTTGTTTTCATTTCGAAATATTATTTTAAACTGAATTATTATTTTTATTTTTAATTCGGAGGAAACTTTTTTCGCATATTCTTAATTTTTAAGTAACCTTTTTTATTTGTTAAAGAAAAATAATTAAAACTAATGTCCTCATTGTCTTGCATCCCCACGAGGGCAGAGTTAGTCAGAGACACATGTGAACAAAATCCATCATCCCCTGCATTTTTGTTTTTTGTTTATTGAATTTAATCGATGTTGCCCAAGATTTATTATAATAATTATACCATAGCAAGTGTGTTTAATTGCTTGCGAAACAGATTTTCTTTATAATTTATTTAAAAAGGGTAAATTTTTACGACGTGACCCAGCGTCGTTTAATCCCTAGAAAAAATGGTCAATGTAAAGTTTCTTTCCAACTCCTAAAAAATTACTTTTCCAAAAAGTCGGGGATCAGTCACATTACTATATAAATTTAACGTAAAAGTGGCACCCACTTTCTAACCACCTAATAACTTCTTCATATCATAAAACAAATTTAACTGCGATATTCGTTTTCAGCACCACCGAAAACCGGCGCTGTTTTTTTTTTACTAAGAGATTCGTTTATTTTTCATAATTTAGGACGTAAATAATGGTGTCAGTGAGCTTACACGAGCGGTTTACAAAAATATATTTTTTTTTTATTTTTTTTTAAGGTGGGTATTCAATTATAGAATTTCTATAGGTTTTACCAGGTGCTTCTGTTGTTGACTTAACCGCCTCCTAATATAAACAGAATTTTTGTGAAATATTAAACTGCAGAGGCACCTGTTCACAACTATACAAGTTGTATAATGAAAAAAGAACGAAAAACAAAAATATGTTTTTGTAAACTTACTAACAGCATAATTAGAGTCCTAAATTATGAGATTAAAAAATGAACGCATTTCTTAGTAAAAAAAAAAACAGCGCCAATTTTCGAGGTGCTGAAAACGAATATCACAGTTAAATTTGTTTTATGACATGAAGTATGAAGAAATTACTAGGTGACCAAAAAGTTAAATTTATATAGGAAAGTGATCCCCCACTTTTTGAAAAAATAATTTCTTCCTATCATGAAAACTACTTATCTGCCCCAAATTTAAACGTAATATTCGTGTTCAGCACCACCGAAAACCATTAAAAGTGGTCATTTTAAAGTTTTTTGGGGTAGTTGGAAAGAAGCCTGACATTGACACAAAAATTAAGACCTGTTTTTTTTTTTGTGGCCTAATATGTTTAAGCAGTCTTTATAAATAACATGAAAGAAGAAATGTTGAAAAAAAAATTAACATTTTAGCGTGGGGGATAACTTTTCTATATAGATTTAACGTGAAATGAGCACCCACATTTTGGCCACAAAGCGTTCAACCAGACATGTCATCTTTAGCATTTTTTCAGGTTTGGCGATCGAGGGGGGGGATAAAACATGAAAAATATCATTTTTTTTTTAGTTTTTTGTGGTGGGGGGTGGCGGGAATTACATTTGAAACATAAAATAACGATAAATTTATTTAATTTTTATGAAACCATTCTGTACTTTCACCTAACAATTTTATAAACAGAACAGCCCCCAAAATATGACAAATTCAATTTTTTTTTTTTGGGGGGGGGGAGGATTACATTAGAAATATAAAACGACAAAAATGACATTTAATTGTTTTTTTTAATTAATTTTGGTAGATCTTTTTTCTTTCTTTTTTTTTGCGATAGCACGGGCATTCACTGGTATTTTTATTGAAACAAAAGTTGTAATGATTTATTTTTAATTATCTTTTCTTTGGGAGGGTCTTTCCAATGCTCAATATCCGGAGAATAGTTTCTTCTCTTTGTAGCCCTTCTGCCGAAATATCTGGTGGAGAGGGTATCACATACTTCTTTTTTGGGGCGATTACATTTATATGTTTTCATCCGTTCTTTTATTTTTGTTGTGGGGATATCCACGTTGCCCATGATGAAAATCATTAGTATACCGGTGTGTTTCAAAAAGAACTTCATGTCAACCCAGGCAACGCTGGGTACCCATACTAGTATATGTATATATATATATATATATGTATATATATTCATATATGTATGTATTTATATATAAATATATTTATATATCAAATAAATTAAATAATAATAAATATAATGAATAAAGTATATATTTAATAGCATATATATAAATATATTTATAATTTTTGTATATAAATTAATATATTTATTTATATGTAATATAATATAATATATATAAATAAAGAACGTAAGTCGAAAATAAAAAAAAACATGGAATACTAGAATTCATATATGAAGTATAAAATAGTAAAGGAATAAGGAAAAATGCAAAAGAAATGTTAAATAAATAAACAATGAATCATTAAAAGACTAAAGAAAAGTAGCATAAAATTAAAGAAAGGATGATAGAAAGCTTGAAGGGATTAAGAGAAAATGGAATTATAACAGAAAGGATGAATAATTCGTGAGATATAAGAAAGAAATGAAAAAAAAAACAATCACAGAAATAAAAATAAAAAGGAAAACGAATTGAAATAAAAACAAGAATTAAGTGAAAATGTATGAAACTAAGAATGGGTTCAATAACATTAACAGAAAAATCGTGACAAATGAAATTAACTGATCTGCTGATGCGATGTGGGGGATATGGGGTGTCACAACAACAAGTACGAGGGAGCAAGGGCAGGAAGCAAAGCTTTAAGAGGAAATTGGTAATTGATATATAAAGATCAAATTAAGTAGCAAAAAAAAAAACGAGGAAGAAGTTCAAAAGGTGGAAAAAAAAAACAAATTGGTAAAATATTAATGACAAAAATAAGAGAGTCAGACGAGAAGTGCGAATAGGGAATGACAAAAAAAAAAAAAAAAAATGGCGGGCGAAAAAGCCGCCATTTTTTTTTTGTGCACTAAAAGGAAATATTAACAAGAGGAAGGATTCGTTGATAAAGAACACCGAAAAGACAGAGGACATAATGGAAAAGTAAATTCCATAGAACGCACACACACCAGAAATGCAAATATAAAAAATAAAAGAAATGAATCAATAAATAAACCGCATCGTTTGTAACTTATATAAATACGTGAAATGTAAAATATTGTTTGCATGTCCGCGTCACTTTCTATCTCTTAAACAAAACTTAGCTTCTTAATTCGCTTTCACTCTTTCTTCTTAAATGATATCCGTTATTTAGTCATTGTCCAACGAGGAGTTGATGTGAGGCAAAGTTGTGGATTATTATTCGGTGTAGCTATGATAGAAGCCACATGACTTCATGACCTATAAACTGATGTATAAAACATATCTATAGAAATGAGAAAATGCAACGGAGTTTCATTCTATATTAATAAACAACTTTATTTGTCATTTTCGTTAGTGTCGTTAGTAGATGCCTACAAGAAGAGAGATGGGTTAGTAGGTTGAAATTTTCTTGTGTAGAGATAGAATTAATATCATGCCGGCTTGTTGAAGGAGACAATAGTTCAGTCCACCCGTGTTTATAGCTAATAGTTGCCGGGGCAAAGAAAACCGATAAAAGAGAAAGAAAGGTCAAAGTCTTCAGTGTGTTGGTGTATTGTCGCGCGTGAGTGTGAGTTGTATGTTCTTTAGCATGACAAAGAATGTTTGTTTGCGTAGTCCTGTAGAATGATAAAGTTGGTGTGGGTACAGCATGTGGAAATAAATGGTAATTAGAAGAGAGCCATAGCTAACTCGTAGTACTCACTTAAGCGCAGTCTGCTCCCAGGCAGGGTCAGGTTGAAAGAGAATTAACGGTTCGTGATTTCGCCTTTTATATACTCGGTCACGTGATTGAGAGCTGACTTCTGATTGGACAAGCCAGGAGGAAATGGATTTCAAATCTCGTCGAGAGAAATAGTTCCTGCCTGTGATGTAGCGGGTGTCGGCTTCTACATATCCTTACGCCCTTTTTAGCACTCCCTCACGAATAAGCGGCAACAAACCTGCTCTACCTGAGTGAAATAGTGACGAGGAGAATGCCTATCTATGCTGAATACAGCTTCGTGTATGTCTTTTGAAATATATATTTAATTCAAATTATATGTCTTTTATGTAAAACAAACTTATCTTGAATTAATTCTGGGCGGAGAACCGTTGTTTTGTATCTTCATATTAAGTAAGATACGCGCACAAGGAAATTGTAGCTCTGAATGTGGGACGCCAATCGTGCGACCGTTTTTTTTCTACCTTTATTAAAACATGGACAAACGTATCTTTGTCATTTACAGTGTTTACTGTCTTTGCATATTCTTGTGAAAAAAAATCTAAAATAAAAAAACAAATTGCCTCAAGGCCAATTTGAAAGCATTCTTCTTTAGACTCTTCGTGCGCATCATTGAAATGTGGAACTGCATCTATTTCGATTTATGTTTAGAGTCACAAGGTCTACTGTTTACATTGGACGTGAGGTTATTTGTCTAAGTTTTAAGATATACGAAATTCAAGATTTACGAAATAGCCCCAGGAAATGTTCTATCCTATTAGCCAGAGGAGCAACTCGAAAGAACCTAAGTTGATGTCTCACAGTATTGATCTTGAATGTTATGAAGTTGTATTTTGGCCGCATTTGCAGCGGAAATTCACGGAGGGAAAGAAAAGAGACCCGAACTGGTTGGAGCCATGCACAGAAGATTTCTTGTCTACAAAAAGAAGAACTCTGGTTTGAACTGAAAACTTTAAATATTTCTGCCTCAATGATATTAGCTTATCTCTGTGTTCTATTGTGTGATGATATTGGTCTATTGCGCATAAAATTCCTACTGTGAGACATCGACGTAGGTTCTTTCGAGTTGCTCCTCTGGTTAATAGGATAGTTTCAGCCCATAGTAGGTCGCCCATCGTTGTTCACACGATTTGTGATAGTTTGTGATAGTCATAAAGTTTTCATATGTGTTGTATGAAGGCGCAATGGCAAAGTTGGCGCTTTTAGATGCAAGTAACTCGTGTTTCAATTTTGGGACCAGGTTTGTCGAATTGAAGAGCCCTAAGGATGGCGAAACTCGATTCTATGATTTTAATCTTTGACTATTGTGATGTATGTGAGTTTCGATGTTGTGTCTGATAATGGAAATGCGCAATATGATAATGATATGCTAAGGCAATTTAATTTCATGCGCATACATACGTTATCATATTCGTACACCCCCCTTATTTAAAAAAAATGGGATCGTCTGATCTCTGATAAATGTTTTTAATAATCTCATTTGATTTCGCTATTCTGTCGAACGTGAAACTCAAACTAAAATGCGTTTTCTTGACGTTACAGCAAGAATAAAGTATAGTATCTGTTCTGTGTAAAGATGGTACAATAACATCGCGGAGCCGTCGTTCCCACCGAACATCCATTGAATGAAAATGTGGCACAAACGTTTTGAAGATAGACACCACTCCCATAGATATATTTTGAATTTACATAAACCACAGTATTATAATAATTATTGTAATATTTCCGGTTGAACAAAAGTAATGCAGTAATATTGTGGGTCTGCCTTCGCGCCGGATGTCTATACAATGGAAATATGCCACATCAATCTGGTTTTAAGGATAAGAATACTTTTGATATCAAGTCGAAGATACGTCCTCGACAATCAGCTGTAACGTCTTCGCATTTGCATACGTGTTGTAATGCAGCTACTGTAACATTACGTGTCAACGGTTTCGTTACTTTTCATTGCTGGTACTTAACCATAAGATGATAAATATTTATTGATATTACGCAAACAGTCAAACTAAAATTTATAGATCAATCCGAACAAGTGTATGTTTACGGTTGCGGAAATATGAAAACATTACATGGTTTTTATATAGATACAAAAACTATAGGGTAATATTTAAAATGTTTAACAGCATCTGAATTAGAATCGGTAGTTGTATCGAACTCTGGAATTTAGAACAGAATCGGTGATTGAATCAGAATCGTATTCTTTCCTACAATAATTTTATCCTCAATATTTAGAATACTTCGATACTTCTATCACGCTAGAATGGATGTGACATAAGATAATTATTTTTATAATACTTTCATTCATATATATATATATATATATATATATATATATATATATGTGTGTGTGTGTGTGTGTGTATGTGTGTGTGTGTGTTCGTTGTATATAGATAGATATATGTATATATACAATTTTCTCGTTTTAATTTCATATCACTGAGGATGGGGCATTATCTTTTTAAGATTCTAACCGTCCCTTTAAGTGCTATTGTTTGTATTATTATTATTATTATTATTATTATTATTATTATTATTATTATTATTATTATTATTATTATTATTAATAATAATAATAACATTAATAATAATGATGAAGATGATGATGATGATGATAATAATAATGATAATAATAATGTGTGATCCAATAGTAAGAAAGCTAAATAAATAAAATAACAATGTAAGATTTTAAAAATCACACAAAATAAGTAGCATATTTCAATGATCCCAATGATATAATTAAACCATGTGTCTCACTTTGACAAGAAGCTAATGTATTCGGTCGAATTTGTCACTATCTTCGTTTGTGTACAGATTAGTGTCCATATTGCTTGACTAATCGTTACCAAACTACGTCAAAATATCAGTCATATAGCTAGAACTGAATTACTGCAAATATCCAGATGAAATCTTAAAATGCTAATTGAATAAAAGATGGAAGCAACACCGATATATTCCGTTCGATTAAACGCAGAGATTCACTACTTGCTCCATAGTGTAGCCAATAACGTTTAGTGTCTTGTATAACCTTGATCTTTTCTTTGGATTCTGATTTTGACCTTGAAAGTACGGTCAAGTTTGACTTTTTGACGTAATTCGAAAATTATGTTGTAAGAAGGAGGAGGAGGAGGAGGAGGAGGTATGAAGTTTTATTCTTGTTTAGAGTTACTATTCTATTTTTTTAATTTAAATCACCCAAGGCTAGGCATGGAGCTACTTGATGTAAGGAATTAACAAAAAAAGAAAATGAAATATTACTGTTGAATAATGAACACTGTTAAAAGTTAATTAGTCATTATCGATCTATCTGTCTATCTGTCTATTTATCTATCTATTCAATGATATTCTTGAAATAGTTTATGTTCGGAGTTATTTATTGTTTATAGAATTAAGCTTAGCAATACATTTTAGCTAAGGATGTTTACATAAATGAACTAGGTTAAATATAAACAAAATAATCTTGAGCAGGCGTACGTGACGAGGTGACATTAAGGGCACGTGTCTTTTAATTGGTTACGTCACTGGAACTGAGGTCAAGAGGTCGAGAAGTCGAAGAGTCGGGGGGTTGGAGTCTAGTTATGCAGGTGAATAAACGTATTCAAGCCAGGAAGCGAGGCTGTAAGAACAAGCATGTAGACACGTAAGCAGACTCTTTTTGAAGACTATTTGAGACAACTGAAATAAATTTATATTATAAACACTATAGTGTTGTTCTGTGGTTTCACAAAAGAAGGAAGAACAGATGCCTCAATTGGGTGATGTTGGTCATTTCATGGTTCGTCACAGAGCTCAGCAGGAAGATAGAAGAACCTTTGAAGAAAGAAGGTATAAAATATATGTTATTATTCTTATATATGAACTGTAATATATATCCGCGTGATAACTCTCTGATACAAGATGGCCCAGTTTATACGTCAATATCCTCCTGGCTCAACAACAATGCATGCGATTTATACATTTATATCCAATCCTGTTATAAAAACAAAATAATATCTCACCTCACTATGTAATATAGCTGCTTTAATATCTCACGCAACATATAACATATGAAATTTTTATCCATGACTATACGATATTTCTTCAAGTTTAAAATATATCTAACGATAAGTGTTAGTTAGATAGATACCGACTCAGAGAAACAGATCAGATGCTCGCCTGAACTCCAATCTCTGGTCCCCCCTCGCCAATCTTTCACGAAAAACACCCGTCTAGCTGAATCCACTGTCAAAAATTTTCCCCACTCTTTATCTATGCCTAAATCAAAGAGTAGATTCCATGAACAAAGCTTCTTTCTTAGAACTGCACGCCTGTGGAACTCTGTTCCGTCTGCCTGCTTCCCACCTGACTACAACCTGAATGTCTTCAAGTCCAACGTAAACAAATTCCTAATGAACCGCCACCTCAAGTAAACACTTCAACAAATCTCCACACTAACGTACTGTACCTGAAATAACCCTTATCCCTGAATGGCTTCCGGGCCTTGATAAGTGGTGACCACCGTGTAAACCCCCCCCCCCCCAAAATAATAATTCTTCTCCCTTTGTCAGAAACATCGCTCAATAAGGACTAAAGGATAAAATAAAGGATATGAAAATAAACACACGATTCGCTTTTTACTCTCCTGCTTGTTTCAGTATTATAGAAGAGTTGGCGTGCCGTAAAACAGTCAAACTAAACGACGTGATGTTATTTGCTGTTCTTAACACATACGCAAAAAGTTAGCGTCGAGGCATTTTGTTTAAAAGAAAAAAAGACAAAATTAAAACTAATTGAATCAAAGGAAATGTTCTTTTTGCATTCAATTATTTCTTCCTTTTACTCGAATGCAACTATTTACATGCATTTAAAATAAATTTCAATCAAATTTTAGTTCCAGTTCGTTGATTCCCCATACACCGCCGCAAACTGCAATTTTTGTATCTCCATTCCTATTTTTCCTATTACCCCCCTTAGTATTTAAATCTTGTCTTTCTAACCATTATTTTTTTCTTTTATATGACGTCTTTTTTTTCTGTCACAACGATTTTATATTTTCCATTCTTCCATTATTTTTCTCTATTCATTATTTGATTTTATTCCAGATCATTTTAATTTAATTCTCAAGATACCATCTCTCACTCTATCTCCCCATACACACAAAAAACATTCACTATGATATCAGTATCGCAGGCGACATAGCTTCGTTTCGTTTCCAACTTTCCTTCTTAGTCATTTTTTCAGTTTTCCTTTCACTTAAAATCACCAGATTCTTTTCATGTTACCAATCCATATTTTTAAGAATACCTTTTTTTTTTTAAAAATTATTTTCCGCCATATTGTTTTTTTTTATTGTATTTTGGTTTATTCTCTGAGTCAAAAGTATCAATAAAAAATGTTTTTGCGCCTTTTATTCTTAACTAACTCATATTAAATTTTCACCACAGAGAAGAGCGTGATATGAAGAAAATAACTTGAAAGAATTATTGGAAAAGAATCGGAAAATTGAATAAAATAAAATAAAGGAAAAGAACAAAAAAGGCAATGAAAATTGGAGTGGGCGGGGAAGGGTGAACAATAAAAGAAAAGAAGAAAATTAAAAACATCAGAATTTTTTAGAAGGGCGTGAAGCACACACACACACGCGCACACGCATATATATATATATATATATATATATATATATATATATATATATATATATATATATTATTGTCTGGGTTATTTGCATAAGGGTATCAACTAGGGCGTCAGTTTTTATTAATTCCTCTGTTTCCTGCTTGACTTACAATTTTATTGTATTTGTATGCATTGCTTCTTCAATTCATTGTTCTTGCGTTTTTTTAAATGCTCTTTTCGGTTTTATTTGAAACGGTAACATTTCTTCTTTTAGCATTTCGCCATTTTTCTTCCATCCATTTTTCTATGAAGCATGTGACATCAAGGGGCGAAGAAAATGCAATGATATATAAAAAAGGAAAAGTGTCCTCCTCCTCCTCCTCCTCATCACAACATTAAACAACAACAACAGAAACAATAGCAACAACAACATTGACCTTTTGGCTAGGAGCAAAGTGTAGTATCTGTTCTGATACTACACTTCACCTTTTCTGACCTCGATCAGTGGAGGAGTTCTATATTAAGGAAATTTTTATTTTTGCTCCTATCCAGAGTGTCCCTTCTGGGGCAGCTGGATTTTCCTCACGTTAAAAACCGACCTTGTGTCTAACTCTGCCCTCATGAGGAGGCAAATAAATCGGAACGACAATAATAATAATAATAATAATAATAATAATAATAATAATAATAATGAGGAGGATGGAAAGACTGAGAAGATAGCACTGACCAAACCTCTGCTGGACAAGCGCGAAGAGAACTGAGACCTTGGGGAGGCTGAGTACCACGTAAATTCCAGTATAGACTAATGGCCGCTGCCGGCGAGATATCAATGGTGAAAGGCTGTTGCGATAACGCAAATTTATTTGCAAATGCTATCGAAGAAGGTGGAGAGTTCTGGACGTCTGGGGAGACTTGTTGTCACTTAGCTTCCAGGGAACATCACAGGTTTTCAATCAGATCTTTGATGACCTGTGTGAAAGCTCGATGTGAGCCAATAATATACAAACTAGTAATTTGAATAGGGCAATAGACATAAAACAAACAAACAAAAATAAAAAAAACAAAAACAAACAAAAACAACTGCAGGGAATCAAGAAAACTGCAACCGAAAAACATGACGTTAACTGCGCCAACACTAAAGAAAATCGTGTTGTCTACATCGGATGATGCCATATCAAAGAGTTGTAAAGAGCCTGGTAAGATGGAAGAAAAAGAGCACTAACCAGACCTCCACTGGTAAAGTGAGGAGAGAATTAGAACTGTGTAGTGAGGTGAGCTTTTTGGCACACAAACCCCAGGGAATACCGATGGCGATTCCTAGCGAGAAATTAAAGGTAAACGTCTGTTGCGATAACATAAAGTCATTTGCGATGGTTATCAGGAGAGGTAGAGAGTACCGAAAATCTGGTGAGACTTGTTGTCACTCAGACTCCAGAGAAGATTACAGGTCATTGCTAGTGAGTTATTGCTGGTTATGGCCTGTGCGAAAACTCCTAGTGAGTGAATAATTGTAAATTTCTCCTCCCCAAGAAAAAAATAGTGTGATGTCTGGTTCCTTCATACAATAAATGTCACGGTAGAATTATAGAGGGTGGAAAGAATGAGGAAATAGACTACTAACTAGACCTCTGCTGGAATAGTGTGGAAAGTACTGAGATCTTTGAGAAGCGTATTACCACCAAACTTCCAATGTGCCAATGATTGTTTCCAAGCGAGAAATCCATGGTTAGAGGTTATTTTAATAATGCAAACTGATCTGCATTGGTTATCGAAAGAGGTAAATAGTACTGGTAACCTGGGGAAACTTGTTATCACTTAGGCTCCAGGGAGCACCATTGGTTGTTATCAATGGAAAATCTCTGATGAATGGCCTGTGTGAGAACTTTTAGTTAGTACAACGAAGGAGAAAAATAAGAAAACGAGGGAAAGAAATAAGAATGAAAGTCACCGTTTTGTTGGCGCGTGAAAACGCAGCGTTCCTTCAAATCCCAATTCATTTATGGCGGCTATAATGTCAAATAATTTGAGTATAAATCACGTTCGCTTCAAATAAGATGTCTCTCTTTTCTATCGGCAGCCATGTTTTATTTTACCAATTGGCGTTGGCACTGAGCAGAAGTAATTCTCTTTGGCACTTACTGTGTGCGTCATATATATATATATATATATATATATATATATATATATATATATATATATATATATATATGTGTGTGTGTGTGTGTGTGTTTGCGTGTGTGTATGTGTGTGTGAGTGTCTGTGTGTGTGAGTGTGTGTGTTAAAACGTCAATTTGTCTGTAGCCAAAATAAACCAGAATAAAACAAACGTTTCTGATGAAGAATACAAGAATAATTGCTAGGAACTGTTATTCTTGCGTTAATAACTATAGGAAACGAGCGAACTGATATTCTTGAGTTAGAACTATTCCATTTTAGCCATTTGGCTGAGAGCAAAGAGTAATATATTTTCTAATGTTACACTTCATCTTTTCTGTTATTGGCCAGCGAAGGAGAAATCATTGTGGACTGGGTCATTTTTTAATAATTTTTATTGCAACAAAAAGTTCAACCTCTCGTGGTATCTTTTTGTTCTGTTTTTTTTTTGTTTCACATTAAAAATCGACTTAATGATTTAATATGTCCTTGTAGGGAGGCAAAATAAATAGTGATCATCTAACCGATGTTTTTTATTTGGGGGTTTTTATAGTAAAGTTAAGCGTAACAGACCAACAAAAATTCTATTCAAAACTTTAGCATGATTAACTGACAAAAATACTATTCCAAACATTATTGTGACAGACCAACAAAAATAATATTCCAAACATTATTGTGACAGACCAACAAATATACTATTCCAAACATTATTATGACAGACCAACAAATATACTATTCCAAACATTATTGTGACAAACCAACAAATATACTATTTCAAACAGTTATGACAGACAGTTTCAAATGATAGTCTGACAAAGCCAGGAATATTCTATTAGATTGGTGCAAAAACAAAAAAAAAATAGTTTTCTCACATATGTTACTTTATATCTGATTTCTGAATTAATTCATTGATATATATATATATATATATATATATATATATATATATATATATATATATATATATATATATATATATATATATAGCCATGTTATATATCATTTTTAAACGCGTTTTTCGTTATTGTTCTCAATCTCTTCATTCATTTTTTTGCAAACTTTTCGACAGCATGAATAAAATTACAATTCCGCATGATTTTCTTGTTCCAGTTCAAACTAGGCTTAAAAGCTGCTGAGGCAGCTCATGATATCAATGATGCGTTTGACCCAAGAACAACTAACGAGCGTGTGTCACAACGGTGATTCAAGAAATTTCGCAATGGTGAGGAGAGCTTCGAAGATAAAAACGGTCACGGCCGGCCGACTGCAGTTGATAACGAACATTTGAAAGCTTTAATTGAAGTCGGTCCTCGCAAAACTATACGAGAAGTTGCCGTTCAATTCAAGGTCGACCACTCAACAGCCGTTAGCCATTTAAAGCAAAAAGGGAAAAGAAGTTGAATAAATAGGTGCCGCATGAATTGAAAGATAAAAAGAATCGTCGTTTTGAGGTGTTTTCTACGCTCATTCTGCACAACAAAACCGACCCATTTCTCGAGCGAATTGTGACGTGTGATGAGAAGTGGATCCTTTACAACAACAGGCGACGTTCAGCACAGTGGTTGGATGCTGGAGAAGCTCCACAACACTTCCCGAAGCCGAAATTGCACAAAAAAGGTGGTAATGACTGTTTGGTGGTCTGCAGCCGATCTTATCCATCACAATGACTTGAATCCGGGCAGAACGATTAAGGAGAAGTACTGCCGAAAAATTGACGAAATGCACCAGAAGCTACAACGTATGTACCCGAGATTGGTCAATATGGAGGGACCAATTCTTCTCCATGACAATGCTCCCCTGCATGTTGCTCAATTGATCCTGCAGAAGCTGAATGAATTGGACGACGAGACTCTGCTTCATCCGCCATATTTACCGAACCTCTCGCCCACCGATTATCACTTTTTCAAGCATTTCGACAACTTCCCGCGCGAAAAATGCTTCAAAAGCCGAGATGATGTCGAATCGACCTTCAATAACTTCATCGCTTCTAGATCTCTGGATTTTTATGCTAATGGAAAAATAAACTTGTTTCTCGTTGGCAAAATGTGTCAGTTCTAATGGTTGTTATTTCGATTAATAAAGTTTATTATGAAAAGAGTTATGATCTTTTGAAGTTGAACGTCAAAAAAAAAAACGACATTATTTTTGCAACAACCTAATATTTGAAACTTGAGACTTGAGCATTACACACAAACGGATGGGTTATAGACGTGCTTAACCCAATCCAAATAATTTGTTTAATCGGAAAAATGAGAACTGTATTACAAGCTTTAGCGTGACAGAATTAAGGAAATGCTATTTCAGAGTTAAGCGTGACCTGTCAACCGACGGACAGAGACTTTTATTAAGTACAAGAGCACATCTCAGTACAATTAATAAACAGGAACAACATTAAAAAAGAACGAAAAAGACGCTATCAGAATAAAACAACGTACAAAACGAAGTTCGAAAGAGGAAGGGGGGAGAGAAAATAGATAGATAGATAGATAGATAGAAATTAAGAGGGGGTATATTGCATCTGTATATAAAATATAAAATTCTCTATTGAGAATTTAAGAGTTGGGCCTAAAAAGCATTTCAAGTGACAAATCAATCTTTTATTCTAACTAGCCAGCTGTAATGTGTTTTTGTTGTACTATATTTTTACATTATAATAATGCACTATCATAAAATTAAAAATATAGTCTTGTCCGGACTCGGATATTATAAGAACATTTCTAAATAATGACTAAAAAATTAAACATCAGTAACTCAAAATGTTAATCAAAAAATATAAAATGTTGTCTTCTTTACAACTAAGATTTGATTATTTTGGTATAGAAACGTTTACATAGTCACAAACAAATTAAAACATACAATGACGTCACTGCATCTCTCATATGTACAGTTTAGTATGTATGCATATATGTATATATGTATATGCATATATGTATATTTACACACACACACACACACACACACACACACACACACACATTATGAATTAATAGAAATGAATATTTCCCGCAAAAATTAGCACACATTTAACCATATTCAACCATCAATGTGGTATAAAGTACTCATTCCAAGTCAACGGGCTATAACTTTTTCGTTTATAACAGGTTAAAAGAATTATATATATAAATATATATATATATATATATATATATATATATATATATATGATAGAGAGAGTGAGAGAGGGAGGGAGGGAGAGAGAGAGGAAGAGGGAGATAGAGACAAACAGACCGACAGAGAGAGAGAGACAGACAGACAGACAGACAAAGTGACAGACAAACAGACAGACAGACAGACAGAGTGAGAAAGACAGAGAGAGAGAGAGGAAGAAAACGACGAGAGATGAACGTTAACTACCCACCATCCTAAGCGTTTAATTTAGTTTTCCCTTCTGTATCAGATCGATGTGATTTTCAATATATCCGCAAAGATGAACTGCAAATTTTCTATTTGAAAAAGCAAGAAATTGATGGACAAACACGACGTTATCAGACTGTTTTTACGGTATACTAAGCATTAGGCACATATCTGGCAAAAAGCAAAATTTACAATTTGATTCCTATATATCTGAAGAAAGAGGCCATAAAGAACAGAATATATCATCTCCAACTAGTTGATTTTGCATTCTTTTAGGGCGAGAATGTATTAGTTGTCATTTTAAAATAATCTAAAAAAAAAAAAAAAAAAGGCAAGACATCCAAGAAATTTCAGTTTCACCGGAAACTTCCGAACAAACTGAATGTATCATTACTACTCATTAAGATTTTTAACAAAGGTCATCATCCAAAAAAACATCTCTTTGAAAACAACCTGTGGTGTTCCTTGGCGCCTGAGTGACAGCAATATCCCCAGATTGTCAGTACTTACCACATCTTTCAATAACATTGCAAATTAGTTTGCATCATCTCAATAGCCGTTTACCATTGATTTCTTGCTGATAGCGACTATTATTATTATTATTATTATTATTATTATTATTATTATTATTATTATTATTCGATGAAATTATTTAAGCAAGAGATGAATTGATCTTATATATACATGCATATATGTATATTTATATATATATATAATATATATATATATAGAGAGAGAGAGAGAAAAAAAAAACGAGACGATGTATATATATGTGTATGTATATATATGCATACACATATATATATATGTGTGTGTGTGTGTGTGTGTGTGTGTGTGTGTGTGTGTGTAATGTTGTTTCGGTATTTTTACACGGAACAAACCGAACTGTTTATTTAGGCGAACCCTAAACAAACCTTAAACTAACTGTAAACTTAACCTTAAACTAAGCCTTCACTAGTACAAAACTAATCATAACCTAACCCTAAAATAACTCTTATCCTTTCAATAAAGGTAAATAAAAAAGTATCGCAAAAATTCCAAATATATAATAAAGGTATACAAAAACAATATGTAAAGTTCGAAACTTGTTTTTCTAATTGCTTCCAAAATCTGGTATGTAATGGGGACTTGTATTTTTTTTTCAGTAAAAGTCGAAACTTCGTTCTTTTTCGAAATTGCTTAAGTCACGATTACGTCACGACTGCATATCTATAAGTATAATTTTTCTAAAAATAAAAAGAAAAAAAGAACCGACAGAACATTTCTTTTAACACAACTGGTCACCTTTTCTAGGACACACAGAATCCCTAATGAAGATGTCGTCTTCAAACTCAGTTTCCCTCTAATTAACCTCTGATAACCCTAATAGCATTCTAATACACTCAGATCGTCATATGAAGGAAATTAGGCAGAGCGTTTGATGAACTGCGCCCTTTTGTTGGACACCGGCACCGGTTCGATTCAAGGACAATTTCATTTATCACCGGTATGTGTCCGACCTGTGGGAAGGTGCCAGTGTACTGAGAAGGATTATGGTTTCCCCCTCCCCTTTATCCTCTCTCTCTCTCTCTTTGCTCTCTCCGCCCCCCTGTCAATATTAACAACTTTTCTCCTCTCCATCCCCGAACCATAACCTTCAACTGAACGTGTGCATTGCTTGGTCGAAAATTATTCAATTTTAAAAATTAGGTTACCTTCTTCGTAGAGACGCCTTTTATTAGCGGTCGCGCAAGACTGCGCGGCCAAACTTGATTATTTAGAAGAAAGGTTCACGTAACTCTGTTCCAAAGAGAACTTGATTGCCTGATGCCGTCCGCTCCCTCGCACATAGTCCTTGGGGTCGGTGCGAGAAAGATTGCTATGGGGTGGGGGTGGGGGCGACATCATCTCCTGGACAAGATTACCAGCAGCTGCCTTTAAAAGAAAATTTGAGAGGCGGAAGGGCTTTTGCAGAGACATATGCCAAGGGTAGAATAAATGCTAATATTTATAGGCCAACGGAAAGCATTAAAATCTATATGTTATTCTGTTTTACGGCACATCAACCATTTCAGGTTATTTAATATTGAACTTCAACATTTATTTGAAAAAAAATATGCTCCAATTAATATCTTCAAATGTGTATCACTATTATTTGTACTCACTAGGAGTTTTCACGCAGGCCATCATCAGAGATTTCGAATTGACAACAATCAGTGGTGTTCCTTATAATCTGGGTGAGAATAATTCTTTCCAGATTTCCTATACTCACCATTCCTTTCAAAAATAAATCGAAAGTCTCGGTCATTTAGTACTCATTATGTTGACTCGGTTTGTGCTTTCTTTCCTTGTTTTTTCCATCCTCCCTTACCATTCTCGACTCTTTGGTGTGTTGCCTATCGATGCCAACACTATAATTTTTTGCGCGGAGGAATAGTTAACTTACAATTTGCAGTTTGATTTTCTTGATTCGATGAACTGTGCCTTTATCTTTTGTTGTATTTCTGCTGTAGTTTCTATATGAATTCGTACTTTCTATATAAGTTTGTAGTTTCTATTTGAGTTTGTAGGTTCTATTTGAATTCGTGGTTTCTATATGAGTTTATAGTTTCTATATGAGTTTATAGTTTCTATATGAGTTTGTAGTTTCTATATGAGTTTATAGTTTCTATATGAGTTTATAGTTTCTATATGAGTTTGTAGTTTCTATATGAGTTTGTAGTTTCTATATGAGTTTATAGTTTCTATATGAGTTTATAGTTTCTATATGAGTTTGTAGTTTCTATTTGAGTTTACAGTTTCTATATGAGTTTATAGTTTCTATATGAGTTTATAGTTTCTATATGAGTTTGTAGTTTCTATATGAGTTTATAGTTTCTATATGAGTTTGTAGTTTCTATTTGAGTTTGTAGTTTCTATATGAGTTTATAGTTTCTATATGAGTTTGTAGTTTCTATATGAGTTTGTAGTTTCTATATGAGTTTGTAGTTTCTATATGAGTTTGTAGTTTCTATATGAGTTTGTAGGTTCTATATGAGTTTGTAGTTTCTATATGAGTTTGTAGGTTGTATATGAGTTTGTAGTTTCTATATGAGTTTGTAGTTTCTATGTAAGTTTGTAGTTTCTATATGAATTCGTAGTTTCTATTTGACTTCGTAGTTTCTATATGAGTTTGTAGTTTCTATATGAGTTTATAGTTTCTATATGAGTTCGTACTTTCTACATGACCGCTTAACGTTCTTAGCTCATATGAATTCGTTTCCGCTATTTTCAGCATTAACGTCTGTTATATACTTTCAATTTTGCTCTTCATTCAGATTCCTCCCAGTGTTTTTCCATCTTTTCTAATGCTCCTACAATTATTGGTATTATATTTATTTTTTTGGTGCTTTATTATTATTATTATTATCATTATTATTATTATTATTATTATTATTATTATTATTATTCATAGTAGTAGTAGTAGTAGTAGTAGTAGTAGTTTGCTTTAACGAGTTATTCATGATGCAAGTTTAAGTGTAATATATATATATATATATATATATATATATATATATATGTGTGTGTGTGTGTGTGTGTGTAGGCTATCTCAGTTATGTTTAGAAAACAGTTGAAAGAGGACGACAAAAGGTCAAAATTAAGGAGCCAAGAGGAGAATCATTAATATTTTTGTCTATTAATTCTATTTTCGATCCTTTCCAACTTCCGAATAACAGTCTTCACTTCTAGCGGGAACTGGCTGATGTAATCACCATATTTATCCTAAGTCCGTGTACTTTCCAATCCTTCAGGATTCATCGTCAGGGATTTATTAATCTAACTGGTTTTGAACAATTTATATTTTTTTTTTCTCTTTATTGGTTAATTATTTTATTTATCTTTTTATCCATTTGTTAAAATTAATAACACCCTGAAATGTTTGCAAAACTATTATAATAAATAACTCTACAAACACTTCAGGATGTTATTACTATTGCTAAAGTTTATTTTATTAATAGTTTTTTTTTTAGATTTTATTAGTAATGTTTCTAGTATTTCAAGTTTCTGTTTATTATTGGTTTGTTCAAGTATAGATGTGTTGTAAACTAAAATTTATTCTAAATATATATATCGTGTTTATGCAGAATTTTTAAAAAATTTAAACAAACATTATTAAAGACATCAGAGAACATTTTTTAGTTATACGTTTTTCAATTTTTTAATTTTTCTGTAGATGTTATTTATGTAAAGATTAGGAGAGTCAATGGGTTCCGTCCTTGGTCTGCTATTTACCGAGTTCTACATGAGTGACCTTGAAAACCAGATATTTAATTACATCAGCAAACCCTCCATCTATGTACGGTATGTCTACGATATTCCCATCCTAGCCGATAACAACGAACAATTACTAAAACTGAAGTAACTCTTTCAAGATAATTCCATACTTAAATTCACAATAGAAATGAATGTTAATAATAAAATTTATTTTCCTTAACGTCCTCATTGATACTTCTAACAACACCTCCAGCACTTCGAACTACAAATAACCTACTAGCCTTAACTCCTGCCTCCTAAATCTTAAGAGTGAATGCCTCCACCGATATAAGATAGTCATAATAAAACAAAAACCTTAACTGTGCCAACCTAATCTCCTCTGACAAAAAAAAAAAAACATCCACTACTACTCGAACTAAAAATCATCAATTACGGATTTCCAAGCTACATAGTCGACCAGCAAATAAAACCAAATCCCCGGAACTTAAGAAAACCCACCACAAATAGTAATACTAATCAACATCAAAAGCTCAATACAATTAACGTTTTCTATTGCAACCAGATGCAACTAGGATTTAAATTGGAACAAAAGGCTATAAAGATATTATTCATTTGTACCCTCTGACAAAAATAATTCTAGACGTATTATATGTTATAAAAAAATTTCAAACCCAAAATTAAGTTGTAATAAACAATCCTTATCCTCAAATCACTAGAAGGGACCAAAATCATCTATAAGTTCAAATGCCGGCTGGGAGAGTGTAAGTCATATAATAACAAAAAATAAACAATACTTACGTTGGTTACATCGATTACACAACGACCGCGTTACCCCGTCGCCTTACCATGCATAATAAAGAATCTAGTGCTATATTACAACATTTATAGAAAAAACATAACTGTCCCCCTCCAAAGTTAGCGAAATTTTAGTCAGCAACCCACAAATAATACACCATGAAAACGACGGCAGAAGATTAAAAATTTTGAAAGCGGTATATATAAGAACTCGGAAACCTGTCCTAAATATGGTTATTTTTCAAACCATGTAAAACATTTTAAAATACTTACGTAATCCTTTCTCTTTTCTAAACCTGCCCTCACCGCAAAACTAAACACTCTTTCCCTACCTCCTCACCGAGCACAAACAGCTTCGCATGCATTAACCGTTTTCCGACAAGTGCTGCTACTAGTATTCGCTCTGTCATCACAACCAATTCTTACATATCCCTGAAGATGTCTTGACGAAATACGAAAAGCAACAAAATCGCAACCTGCTTTGGAGAGATAAATGTAACTATGGGACATTTATTAACACCTTTGATGAAAAAAAACATCATCAGAAAAATCGGAAAAATATAAAAGTATAAGTAAAAAATGCTCTCTTTTGTCATTAACAATGTTTGTTTAAATATATATATATATATATATATATATATATATATATATATATATATATATATATATATATATATATATATATATATATATATATATATATATATATACGTGTGTGTATAATATATGATAGAAGTATACAAATGCATTTTGAATACGGCATAATCACGTTTGACATACCGGTTCCTGTCAGACCACCGAAGTTAAGCAACGATGAGCCTTGCCAGTACCAGATGGGTGACTATTTGGGACTTCCAGGTGCTGTATGTGCTCTGCGCTTATCTCAGTATTGTTTCCAGCCGCTCTGCACTTCTCCTTGCCACTGAACTCAAGCAGTGCTGATTCGGGAGAGGTGTGGTTGGTGATTGCTCAACCCTTGCCTCACAATTACACGCGCAGCTGACCCTTACAAGGAGTATCCTTTGTCTTTCAAGACTGAACGGATCCATCTGATACAAATGCAAGTTATTATTTTTAAATTACCACACAAATTACAAAAGCGTTTATACAATCACTTAAAGTGAAGATTTTAGACATTTCAAGCATGATTTTACCAAAATTATTAGATCCTGCATTAAATAAGACCGCACGGGTTGATATGCCGTCAAATAAACAACAAAACACGAACCAAGCCGAAATCTATCTTCAAAAACAAAGGAACGTACAATAAATAGTACTAAAAACGAAATATTTCAGACAGCGCTCGTCTGATTTGCGAACAGTTCTACACCTGCTCATGCAAGCTGCATCGGGAAGAAGAGGGTCTGGGGTTAAAGATATTAATCTGGCTTGCAATGGTTAAAACAGAAAGCTAGCGACAAAGGCATCGTCAAAGAACGGATGGACAAAGTTGGGTGGAATCCAATTTAAGAGGAAACTTTGAAAAGGAATTATTCGCTCTCCTATTGCAAAGGGTCAAAAACGGGGTCACAAATAGAAAGGGGCGGGATATGGAACCGAAAGACAGGGGTCTGGGGAGACTGTTTTTCTATCACAAGCTGACCATTTCTTTCGCTGCTATTAAAAATTACGCCTTTCTTCAATTTGTGTGTTCCCAAAACGGTGCACATCACTAAACTTTTCTTCTTTCTCCTCCACCCTTATCTTCTCTTCTCTCTTGGCATTTAGCAAAATCGTTCAAATACAACTATGGTGGATTAATAACAAAGATGCAATTTTGGCAGAAGCGTTCGCCAAAATTTCGAGCCGTCAATAACGTGTATTAAATAAATGTCTCTTTATCCGTCTGTCTTTTGGCTGAGGAGGGTCCATGAAACTGTTCTTACGATATAGAGCCGGCCAGATCACAGCAGAAGATCGATATTCAAATAAAACCAACAAAGAAACTCAGCGTTATGCCTGTTATAATCTGTGCTGTTACACACATTTTGGCCTTTTGGTCAAGATCAAAGTGTAGTATCTGTTCTGACAGATACTGCAAGCTATGACTAGCAAAGACCAGATGTGGGGGCAACCCCACATGCCTGACCTTTAACCAGCTCCCATTTCCCACCTCTCGGGAGCTGGTCCCCTTTTCCCCTTCCCCCTCCCTTCACTCCTCACATTAAAAATTGGCCTTGTGCCTAATTTGCTCGGTGGGGGAGCAAATAAATACCATCTGTGCTGTTACACACATTGACATTCTACTCGGCCTTTTGGCTGAGATCAAAGTGTAGTATCTGTTCCGGCAGATGCTGCAAGCTATGACTAGCTATGACTAGCAAAGACCAGATGTGGGGGCGACCCCACATGCCTGACCTTTAACCAGCTCCCATTTCCCACCTCTCGGGAGCTGGTCCCCTTTTCCCCTTCCCCCTCCCTTCACTCCTCACATTAAAAATCGGCCTTGTGCCTAATTTGCTCGGTGGGGGAGCAAATAAATACCATCTGTGCTGTTACACACACACACACACACACACTTGGCCTTCGGGCCGGGATCAAAGTGTAGTATCTGTTCCGGCAGATGCTGCACTTAAGATAATTTGTACCAGTCAATGGAGGGGAAACCCTCTATCCTGGGACAGCTATTATTTTTGGTAACCAGAGTGCCCCCTTTCTTTTAGGGGAGCTGGTTTTTACCTCACATTAAAAACGGCCTTGTGCCTAATTTGCTCAGTGGGGGAGCAAATAAATACCATCTGTGCTGTTACACACACACACACACACACACTTGGCCTTCGGGCCGGGATCAAAGTGTAGTATCTGTTCCGGCAGATGCTGCACTTAAGATAATTTGTACCAGTCAATGGAGGGGAAACCCTCTATCCTGGGACAATTATTATTTTTGGTAACCAGAGTGCCCCCTTTCTTTTAGGGGAGCTGGTTTTTACCTCACATTAAAAACGGCCTTGTGCCTAATTTGCTCAGTGGGGGAGCAAATAAACACCATCTGTGCTGTTACACACACACACACACACACTTGGCCTTCGGGCCGGGATCAAAGTGTAGTATCTGTTCCGGCAGATGCTGCACTTAAGATAATTTGTACCAGTCAATGGAGGGGAAACCCTCTATACTGGGACAATTATTATTTTTGGTAACCAGAGTGACCCCTTTTAGGGGAGCTGGTTTTTACCTCACATTAAAAACGGCCTTGTGCCTAATTTGCTCAGTGGGGGAGCAAATAAATACCATCTGTGCTGTTACACACACACACACACACACACTTGGCCTTCGGGCCGGGATCAAAGTGTAGTATCTGTTCCGGCAGATGCTGCACTTAAGATAATTTGTACCAGTCTATGGAGGGGAAACCCTCTATCCTGGGACAATTATTATTTTTGGTAACCAGAGTGCCCCCTTTCTTTTAGGGGAGCTGGTTTTTACCTCACATTAAAAACGGCCTTGTGCCTAATTTGCTCAGTGGGGGAGCAAATAAACACCATCTGTGCTGTTACACACACACACACACACACTTGGCCTTCGGGCCGGGATCAAAGTGTAGTATCTGTTCCGGCAGATGCTGCACTTAAGATAATTTGTACCAGTCAATGGAGGGGAAACCCTCTATACTGGGACAATTATTATTTTTGGTAACCAGAGTGACCCCTTTTAGGGGAGCTGGTTTTTACCTCACATTAAAAACGGCCTTGTGCCTAATTTGCTCAGTGGGGGAGCAAATAAATACCATCTGTGCTGTTACACACACACACACACACACACTTGGCCTTCGGGCCGGGATCAAAGTGTAGTATCTGTTCCGGCAGATGCTGCACTTAAGATAATTTGTACCAGTCAATGGAGGGGAAACCCTCTATCCTGGGACAATTATTATTTTTGGTAACCAGAGTGCCCCCTTTCTTTTAGGGGAGCTGGTTTTTACCTCACATTAAAAACGGCCTTGTGCCTAATTTGCTCAGTGGGGGAGCAAATAAACACCATCTGTTCCGGCAGATGCTGCACTTAAGATAATTTGTACCAGTCAATGGAGGGGAAACCCTCTATACTGGGACAATTATTTTTGGTAACCAGAGTGACCCCTTTTAGGGGAGCTGGTTTTTACCTGACATTAAAAACGGCCTTGTGCCTAATTTGCTCAGTGGGGGAGCAAATAAATACCATCTGTTCCGGCAGATGCTGCACTTGGGATGATTTGTACCAGTCAATGGAGGGGAGGCCCTCTATACTGGGACAATTATTATTTTTGGTAACCAGAGTGCCCCCTTTTTGCCTACTTTTAGGGGAGCTGGTTTTTACCTCACATTAAAAACGGCCTTGTGCCTAATTTGCTCAGTGGGGGAGCAAATAAATACCATCTGTTCCGGCAGATGCTGCACTTGGGATGATTTGTACCAGTCAATGGAGGGGAGGCCCTCTATACTGGGACAATTATTATTTTTGGTAACCAGAGTGCCCCCTTTTTGCCTACTTTTAGGGGAGCTGGTTTTTACCTCACATTAAAAACGGCCTTGTGCCTAATTTGCTCAGTAGGGGGAGCAAATAAATACCATCTGTGCTGTTACACACACACACACACACACTTGGCCTTCGGGCCGGGATCAAAGTGTAGTATCTGTTCCGGCAGATGCTGCACTTAAGATAATTTGTACCAGTCAATGGAGGGGAAACCCTCTATACTGGGACAATTATTTTTGGTAACCAGAGTGACCCCTTTTAGGGGAGCTGGTTTTTACCTCACATTAAAAACGGCCTTGTGCCTAATTTGCTCAGTGGGGGAGCAAATAAATACCATCTGTTCCGGCAGATGCTGCACTTGGGATGATTTGTACCAGTCAATGGAGGGGAGGCCCTCTATACTGGGACAATTATTATTTTTGGTAACCAGAGTGCCCCCTTTTTGCCTACTTTTAGGGGAGCTGGTTTTTACCTCACATTAAAAACGGCCTTGTGCCTAATTTGCTCAGTGGGGGAGCAAATAAATACCATCTGTGCTGTTACACACATTTTGGCCTTTTGGTCAAGATCAAAGTGTAGTATCTGTTCTGACAGATACTGCAAGCTATGACTAGCAAAGACCAGATGTGGGGGCAACCCCACATGCCTGACCTTTAACCAGCTCCCATTTCCCACCTCTCGGGAGCTGGTCCCCTTTTCCCCTTCCCCCTCCCTTCACTCCTCACATTAAAAATTGGCCTTGTGCCTAATTTGCTCGGTGGGGGAGCAAATAAATACCATCTGTGCTGTTACACACATTGACATTCTACTCGGCCTTTTGGCTGAGATCAAAGTGTAGTATCTGTTCCGGCAGATGCTGCAAGCTATGACTAGCAAAGACCAGATGTGGGGGCGACCCCACATGCCTGACCTTTAACCAGCTCCCATTTCCCACCTCTCGGGAGCTGGTCCCCTTTTCCCCTTCCCCCTCCCTTCACTCCTCACATTAAAAATCGGCCTTGTGCCTAATTTGCTCGGTGGGGGAGCAAATAAATACCATCTGTGCTGTTACACACACACACACACACACACTTGGCCTTCGGGCCGGGATCAAAGTGTAGTATCTGTTCCGGCAGATGCTGCACTTAAGATAATTTGTACCAGTCAATGGAGGGGAAACCCTCTATCCTGGGACAATTATTATTTTTGGTAACCAGAGTGCCCCCTTTCTTTTAGGGGAGCTGGTTTTTACCTCACATTAAAAACGGCCTTGTGCCTAATTTGCTCAGTGGGGGAGCAAATAAATACCATCTGTGCTGTTACACACACACACACACACACACTTGGCCTTCGGGCCGGGATCAAAGTGTAGTATCTGTTCCGGCAGATGCTGCACTTAAGATAATTTGTACCAGTCAATGGAGGGGAAACCCTCTATCCTGGGACAATTATTATTTTTGGTAACCAGAGTGCCCCCTTTCTTTTAGGGGAGCTGGTTTTTACCTCACATTAAAAACGGCCTTGTGCCTAATTTGCTCAGTGGGGGAGCAAATAAACACCATCTGTGCTGTTACACACACACACACACACACTTGGCCTTCGGGCCGGGATCAAAGTGTAGTATCTGTTCCGGCAGATGCTGCACTTAAGATAATTTGTACCAGTCAATGGAGGGGAAACCCTCTATACTGGGACAATTATTATTTTTGGTAACCAGAGTGACCCCTTTTAGGGGAGCTGGTTTTTACCTCACATTAAAAACGGCCTTGTGCCTAATTTGCTCAGTGGGGGAGCAAATAAATACCATCTGTGCTGTTACACACACACACACACACACACTTGGCCTTCGGGCCGGGATCAAAGTGTAGTATCTGTTCCGGCAGATGCTGCACTTAAGATAATTTGTACCAGTCTATGGAGGGGAAACCCTCTATCCTGGGACAATTATTATTTTTGGTAACCAGAGTGCCCCCTTTCTTTTAGGGGAGCTGGTTTTTACCTCACATTAAAAACGGCCTTGTGCCTAATTTGCTCAGTGGGGGAGCAAATAAACACCATCTGTGCTGTTACACACACACACACACACACTTGGCCTTCGGGCCGGGATCAAAGTGTAGTATCTGTTCCGGCAGATGCTGCACTTAAGATAATTTGTACCAGTCAATGGAGGGGAAACCCTCTATACTGGGACAATTATTATTTTTGGTAACCAGAGTGACCCCTTTTAGGGGAGCTGGTTTTTACCTCACATTAAAAACGGCCTTGTGCCTAATTTGCTCAGTGGGGGAGCAAATAAACACCATCTGTTCCGGCAGATGCTGCACTTAAGATAATTTGTACCAGTCAATGGAGGGGAAACCCTCTATCCTGGGACAATTATTATTTTTGGTAACCAGAGTGCCCCCTTTCTTTTAGGGGAGCTGGTTTTTACCTCACATTAAAAACGGCCTTGTGCCTAATTTGCTCAGTTGGGGAGCAAATAAACACCATCTGTTCCGGCAGATGCTGCACTTAAGATAATTTGTACCAGTCAATGGAGGGGAAACCCTCTATACTGGGACAATTATTTTTGGTAACCAGAGTGACCCCTTTTAGGGGAGCTGGTTTTTACCTGACATTAAAAACGGCCTTGTGCCTAATTTGCTCAGTGGGGGAGCAAATAAATACCATCTGTTCCGGCAGATGCTGCACTTGGGATGATTTGTACCAGTCAATGGAGGGGAGGCCCTCTATACTGGGACAATTATTATTTTTGGTAACCAGAGTGCCCCCTTTTTGCCTACTTTTAGGGGAGCTGGTTTTTACCTCACATTAAAAACGGCCTTGTGCCTAATTTGCTCAGTGGGGGAGCAAATAAATACCATCTGTTCCGGCAGATGCTGCACTTGGGATGATTTGTACCAGTCAATGGAGGGGAGGCCCTCTATACTGGGACAATTATTATTTTTGGTAACCAGAGTGCCCCCTTTTTGCCTACTTTTAGGGGAGCTGGTTTTTACCTCACATTAAAAACGGCCTTGTGCCTAATTTGCTCAGTAGGGGGAGCAAATAAATACCATCTGTGCTGTTACACACACACACACACACACTTGGCCTTCGGGCCGGGATCAAAGTGTAGTATCTGTTCCGGCAGATGCTGCACTTAAGATAATTTGTACCAGTCAATGGAGGGGAAACCCTCTATACTGGGACAATTATTTTTGGTAACCAGAGTGACCCCTTTTAGGGGAGCTGGTTTTTACCTCACATTAAAAACGGCCTTGTGCCTAATTTGCTCAGTGGGGGAGCAAATAAATACCATCTGTTCCGGCAGATGCTGCACTTGGGATGATTTGTACCAGTCAATGGAGGGGAGGCCCTCTATACTGGGACAATTATTATTTTTGGTAACCAGAGTGCCCCCTTTTTGCCTACTTTTAGGGGAGCTGGTTTTTACCTCACATTAAAAACGGCCTTGTGCCTAATTTGCTCAGTGGGGGAGCAAATAAATACCATCTGTTCCGGCAGATGCTGCACTTGGGATGATTTGTACCAGTCAATGGTGGGGAGGCCCTCTATACTGGGACAATTATTATTTTTGGTAACCAGAGTGCCCCCTTTTTGCCTACTTTTAGGGGAGCTGGTTTTTACCTCACATTAAAAACGGCCTTGTGCCTAATTTGCTCAGTGGGGGAGCAAATAAACACCATCTGTGCTGTTACACACACACACACACACACACTTGGCCTTCGGGCCGGGATCAAAGTGTAGTATCTGTTCCGGCAGATGCTGCACTTAAGATAATTTGTACCAGTCAATGGAGGGGAAACCCTCTATCCTGGGACAATTATTATTTTTGGTAACCAGAGTGCCCCCTTTCTTTTAGGGGAGCTGGTTTTTACCTCACATTAAAAACGGCCTTGTGCCTAATTTGCTCAGTGGGGGAGCAAATAAACACCATCTGTGCTGTTACACACACACACACACACACTTGGCCTTCGGGCCGGGATCAAAGTGTAGTATCTGTTCCGGCAGATGCTGCACTTAAGATAATTTGTACCAGTCAATGGAGGGGAAACCCTCTATACTGGGACAATTATTTTTGGTAACCAGAGTGACCCCTTTTAGGGGAGCTGGTTTTTACCTGACATTAAAAACGGCCTTGTGCCTAATTTGCTCAGTGGGGGAGCAAATAAATACCATCTGTTCCGGCAGATGCTGCACTTGGGATGATTTGTACCAGTCAATGGAGGGGAGGCCCTCTATACTGGGACAATTATTATTTTTGGTAACCAGAGTGCCCCCTTTTTGCCTACTTTTAGGGGAGCTGGTTTTTACCTCACATTAAAAACGGCCTTGTGCCTAATTTGCTCAGTGGGGGAGCAAATAAATACCATCTGTTCCGGCAGATGCTGCACTTGGGATGATTTGTACCAGTCAATGGAGGGGAGGCCCTCTATACTGGGACAATTATTATTTTTGGTAACCAGAGTGCCCCCTTTTTGCCTACTTTTAGGGGAGCTGGTTTTTACCTCACATTAAAAACGGCCTTGTGCCTAATTTGCTCAGTAGGGGGAGCAAATAAATACCATCTGTGCTGTTACACACACACACACACACACTTGGCCTTCGGGCCGGGATCAAAGTGTAGTATCTGTTCCGGCAGATGCTGCACTTAAGATAATTTGTACCAGTCAATGGAGGGGAAACCTTCTATACTGGGACAATTATTTTTGGTAACCAGAGTGACCCCTTTTAGGGGAGCTGGTTTTTACCTCACATTAAAAACGGCCTTGTGCCTAATTTGCTCAGTGGGGGAGCAAATAAATACCATCTGTTCCGGCAGATGCTGCACTTGGGATGATTTGTACCAGTCAATGGAGGGGAGGCCCTCTATACTGGGACAATTATTATTTTTGGTAACCAGAGTGCCCCCTTTTTGCCTACTTTTAGGGGAGCTGGTTTTTACCTCACATTAAAAACGGCCTTGTGCCTAATTTGCTCAGTGGGGGAGCAAATAAATACCATCTGTTCCGGCAGATGCTGCACTTGGGATGATTTGTACCAGTCAATGGAGGGGAGGCCCTCTATACTGGGACAATTATTATTTTTGGTAACCAGAGTGCCCCCTTTTTGCCTACTTTTAGGGGAGCTGGTTTTTACCTCACATTAAAAACGGCCTTGTGCCTAATTTGCTCAGTGGGGGAGCAAATAAATACCATCTGTTCCGGCAGATGCTGCACTTGGGATGATTTGTACCAGTCAATGGAGGGGAGGCCCTCTATACTGGGACAATTATTATTTTTGGTAACCAGAGTGCCCCCTTTTTGCCTACTTTTAGGGGAGCTGGTTTTTACCTCACATTAAAAACGGCCTTGTGCCTAATTTGCTCAGTGGGGGAGCAAATAAACACCATCTGTGCTGTTACACACACACACACACACACACACACACACACTTGGCCTTCGGGCCGGGATCAAAGTGTAGTATCTGTTCCGGCAGATGCTGCACTTAAGATAATTTGTACCAGTCAATGGAGGGGAAACCCTCTATACTGGGACAATTATTATTTTTGGTAACCAGAGTGCCCCCTTTCTTTTAGGGGAGCTGGTTTTTACCTCACATTAAAAACGGCCTTGTGCCTAATTTGCTCAGTGGGGGAGCAAATAAACACCATCTGTGCTGTTACACACACACACACACACACTTGGCCTTCGGGCCGGGATCAAAGTGTAGTATCTGTTCCGGCAGATGCTGCACTTAAGATAATTTGTACCAGTCAATGGAGGGGAAACCCTCTATACTGGGACAATTATTTTTGGTAACCAGAGTGACCCCTTTTAGGGGAGCTGGTTTTTACCTCACATTAAAAACGGCCTTGTGCCTAATTTGCTCAGTGGGGGAGCAAATAAATACCATCTGTTCCGGCAGATGCTGCACTTGGGATGATTTGTACCAGTCAATGGAGGGGAGGCCCTCTATACTGGGACAATTATTATTTTTGGTAACCAGAGTGCCCCCTTTTTGCCTACTTTTAGGGGAGCTGGTTTTTACCTCACATTAAAAACGGCCTTGTGCCTAATTTGCTCAGTGGGGGAGCAAATAAATACCATCTGTTCCGGCAGATGCTGCACTTGGGATGATTTGTACCAGTCAATGGAGGGGAGGCCCTCTATACTGGGACAATTATTATTTTTGGTAACCAGAGTGCCCCCTTTTTGCCTACTTTTAGGGGAGCTGGTTTTTACCTCACATTAAAAACGGCCTTGTGCCTAATTTGCTCAGTGGGGGAGCAAATAAATACCATCTGTTCCGGCAGATGCTGCACTTGGGATGATTTGTACCAGTCAATGGAGGGGAGGCCCTCTATACTGGGACAATTATTATTTTTGGTAACCAGAGTGCCCCCTTTTTGCCTACTTTTAGGGGAGCTGGTTTTTACCTCACATTAAAAACGGCCTTGTGCCTAATTTGCTCAGTGGGGGAGCAAATAAATACCATCTGTGCTGTTACACACACACACACACACACTTGGCCTTCGGGCCGGGATCAAAGTGTAGTATCTGTTCCGGCAGATGCTGCACCTAAGATAATTTGTACCAGTCAATGGAGGGGAAACCCTCTATACTGGGACAATTATTATTTTTGGTAACCAGAGTGCCCCCTTTTTGCTTACTTTTAGGGGAGCTGGTTTTTACCTCACATTAAAAACGGCCTTGTGCCTAATTTGCTCAGTGGGGGAGCAAATAAACACCATCTGTTCCGGCAGATGCTGCAAGCTATGACTAGCTATGACTAGCAAAGACCAGATGTGGGGGCAACCCCACATGCCTGACCATTAACCAGCTCCCATTTCCCACCTCTCGGGAGCTGGTCCCCTTTTTCCCTTCCCCCTCCCTTCACTCTTCACATTAAAAATCGGCCTTGTGCCTAATTTGCTCGGTGGGGGAGCAAATAAACACCATCTGTTCCGGCAGATGCTGCTAGCTATGACTAGCAAAGACCAGATGTGGGGGCAACCCCACATGCCTGACCTTTAACCAGCTCCCATTTCCCACCTCTCGGGAGCTGGTCCCCTTTTCCCCTTCCCCCTCCCTTCACTCCTCACATTAAAAATTGGCCTTGTGCCTAATTTGCTCGGTGGGGGAGCAAATAAATACCATCTGTTCCGGCAGATGCTGCACTTAAGATAATTTGTACCAGTCAATGGAGGGGAAACCCTCTATACTGGGAACCGCCTGGGTAATACCTAGGAGGTCCACCCTCCCAGGCCTTGCCACCGGGCTTTCCGGTGGGGCAAGTTTATTGCTTGCTGCCTGAGGCGCCCCGACCGGGGAATGCCGACGGGGTTACTCAGGCAATTTTTAAAATTGCAGGAGTGCCCCTCCTTTAGGGGAGCCTGCGGGGTTCCCACTTTCCGGCCTTGTGCCACATAATGCTGATGTGGGCAGCATTTAAATAAAAACCCTCTATACTGGGACAATTTTTATTTTTGGTAACCAGAGTGACCCCTTTTAGGGGAGCTGGTTTTTACCTCACATTAAAAACGGCCTTGTGCCTAATTTGCTCAGTGGGGGAGCAAATAAACACCATCTGTGCTGTTACACACACACACACACACACTTGGCCTTCGGGCCGGGATCAAAGTGTAGTATCTGTTCCGACAGATACTGCACTTAAGATAATTTGTACCAGTCAATGGAGGGGAAACCCTCTATACTGGGACAATTATTATTTTTGGTAACCAGAGTGACCCCTTTTAGGGGAGCTGGTTTTTACCTCACATTAAAAACGGCCTTGTGCCTAATTTGCTCAGTGGGGGAGCAAATAAATACCATCTGTGCTGTTACACACGAGTCAGAAAAGTAGCACAGCGCATTTTATTTCTAACCCCTGCGAAGAGCTAGCAAGCATAGTTTGTATGAATCAATACGTTTCAACTTTTTGACACGATTGATTCTGTTTGTTGAATACTAGTATTCGTTTACTTCTAGTGGGTTTGTTTTACGGCATATCAACCCTTTTCTGGTTATTTAATGTCGAATCCAATAACTCTGAAAAAAGTTTTTTATGCTTTAAGTTATTTCATTTTCATATCATATATATTATCATTCAAATATATATTTTTTTGCTAAAGCTCTGAATGCTTGTCTGAAAGTTTTTTTTTTAAACAGTGATCACCACTTATCAAGGCCCGGAAGCCACTCAGGGATAAGGGTTATTGCAAGTACATTACGTTAGTGTGGAGATTTGATGAAGTGTTTACTTAAGGGGGCGGTTCATTAGGAATTTGTTAACGTTGGACTTGAACACATCCAAGTTGTAGTCCGGTGGGAAGCAGGCAGACGGAACAAAGTTTAACATCATGACGTAATTTCTAGCAAACTTTTCAAACTTAACGACTAACACTGGGACGCTATTTGATTTCGATTCTAGTCGATGGCGAAAAAGTCATATATTTTAAACTTTTCAAATAACTACTACATAATTGGGTACCATATAATAATCAATATAAAGTCGGCTTTATAATAATAATAATAATAATAAATACGAAATCTGCATATATTTAAATGTCATATTTAAGTATATCTTGCTACAGAGTAACGCCGGGCGACTTTCTAATATTTATTCATGGTATTTGGTTTGGTTGTTTTGTTTTAGGGTTCATCAGTGCTTTTCAGGTTATTTAATGTCGAATCCATTAATTTGGGAAAACGTTTTTATGCTTCACATCCTTCTCATTGTGAAACATATTTATCTACTGGTGTATTACCATGGTTACGAAGGTTTGGGTGTTTTGTTTTAGAGAATGTCAACCATTTTCGGCTTATTTAATGCCGAATTCAATAAGTTTGGTATACGCTTCAAGTTATATCTTCAAATATTCATTCATAAAGTTTCGTTTGGTTGCTTCGTTTTACGGCATATCAAGCCTTTTCGCGTTATTTAATGCTGAATTCAGTAGTTATGAAAAAAAATCTTTTACGCTTCAAGTTAAATCTACAAATACTTATTAATGGAATCTGTCTGGATGCTTATATATATATATATATATATATATATATATATATATATATATATATATGGGTGTGTGTGTGTGTGTGTGTGTGTGTTGTTTCTTTTCGTTCTTCAACTTTACAAAATGAAAAGAAAGAAGAAAAAAGAAATAACATACTGAGGATGGAGTATAGATCCGAAATATATTTATGTTATAAATTTCAAACAAGTAAAATATTTTATTTTCCATTATATTACGTTGTGATTTGGCTTTCAAGCGCACTTGATGCGTATTTTATTTTATTCAAATTAAATCAACGTTTCTATATGGAACTCATATAAACGCAATTAAAGATAGTAAATTATAATTTACAAGAATTTATTGTTTGACAGGATAGTCAAAATGTAATATTAAGATTTTCTTAATCCGTAGAGTTTCAAAGAATACGTTCTTTTCGTCAGCATTAGCAAATGAATATTATAACGAAGCTATGAATTTGCTGGTACTGGTATAAACTAAAACTCCATTATATGAAAACCAATCATATATGCAAAAAACGTTAGTTTCTAGCACCGGGAAGAAGGTTCTGTATGTGTTCTACGCTTATCTCGGCATTGTTTCGAGTCGCTCTGCACTTCTCCTTGCCACTGAAATCAAGCAGTGCTGATTCAGGAGAGGTGTGGTTGACACACCGGTTCCTGTCAGATCAGTTAAGCAACGATGAGCCTGGCCAGTACCAGATGGGTGACTATTTGGGACTTCCAGGTGCTGTATGTGTTCTGCGCTTATCTCGGCATTGTTCCGAGTGGTAAGTTTATGAAATAGGGAAAAAATGAAAAATGAAAACAAATGCAAATGAAGATATGCAGTTGTTAAGTTGTTCCAGAAGACGAATTGTTCAAAAGAATCAATGTTCTCATACGATGTAGTCCGAGCTGTTATGTGTAATATTGTAATACCGATCTAAACTAAGTATCCAAAAAGGGAATTTTGGTTTGCAAACTTAATTTTTACTTCTTGAATGTTGACTTGTTACAGCGAATGAAGTCTTGCATTTGATATCTTTGCATTAAACTGATGAACCTCATATTTTCAGCGATAAGATGGTTGTTGTTATCTCTTGAGTTGGAAGCCATGTTTAGTTTCAGAAGAGTTTCCGATGGTTAGTTGTTCCATACAAGTCTTGGAGATGACGAGTTCCCAGTAGACTGCTATTCTGTACAAGTTCCTGACTTTATATTTTTGTAGCCAAAGACCAAAAGATTCTTCCCGTGTTGACACGGAAAAAGCATATGCAATGTTGCTAAAAAAAAAAAAGGTTTAATTTTTATGGAGCAATTCTGTTTTTAGTTTGATTGGTAGCAGAACATGAATTAATTTGATTCGTCAGTTCCTAGCAGCATCGTTTATAAATAGAATTCCCAACTGTGACGGGGCCATACCCTCCATCATGAGTAAAAAATATTGCAACACTATAATTTACGTGATTATATGTTAAATTATTTACCTTAGTATTTACAAGCAAAGTTATACTTTAAGGTTAAGCCTCACTTATTTAGAGAAATGTTTCCACATTTATCTTGAAAATTACTTTATCGACATTTTTACTAATGAACCACCGGTTATGAAGCCCCAAATGCCATTCGAGGATAAGAGTTAATATATTTGTTTAGTGGACAATGAGACAACAACATAAGGATTGATAACAATGGTTGAAACTGGGCAGCATTTGATTATTTAAGAGGATTGCTCAACAAGAATTTGTTTACATTGGACTTGAAAATGACCATGTTATAGTTAGCTGAGTAGTATGCCAGCGGCATTGTTTTCCGCCTAGTTATAATCTTGGTCGTTTCCAGAGTAATGTTAATAAGCATCCTCTTTTTTACAAGAATCGTCTTTTATTTTTAAAAGCTTCTTGTATCAAGTGGATTCGTGCCTTGTCTGGAGCGATTTTCGTAAATAAAAAAAATAATTGTTTCTGTTCATTTCGAGAATACACATTTTATGATATACAATATCCAATAGTCAAGATGAAAACTTAAAATTATGTTGTTTTCTTCTTTTTTTTTGTTTTTTGTTGAATGTTTGATAGCAATAGTAAGTAGTTTATAATATTAGCTGGCACTAATAAATCGTCTTACGTTAAGCCGTCCCTTACACGGGGGACTGGTAACATTACGTGACACTAATAATCCGTTTATAAAATTTTAATGAGATCAATAAGCTATTTGTAAAATTACATGGCTATATAAGCTGCAACCTGAGCTCAAAGAAAACCTTAAAGGCTGTCGTTATGAAACAATTTAGGAGATAAAAGAGGCTGTGTCGAGGGTCATTGCACGTTTTCACAAGAGGACTTCCATGGGAGCTTTTATAGGTGTTGAAAGGGTAATAACAAATATATCGCAGCTGGATGAGATTACTTCGAAGGGGACTAGAGTTTCATGTGTATACTATATCAATTAAAGTCTGGAAACATATTTAAGGCACCTCGTGGACATGTGAATCATCTGATCTTCTCAAGACCAAATCCAATGCTTCCACTTTGTCCAGTTAAAAATCTGTTCATCTCTTTTATCTAACTTTTCTTCTGTTTTGTAAGTTTCCTTGCGTTGACATCTTTCTTTTTTCTTCTTTCTAGCTTTGGTGATCACAAGAGATAAAAACCAATCCATATCAGTTTGAATCCATCGACTGTGGTAAGTTGTCTTTTGAAATGAGATTCTTCGATTCCTTCTTCTTATCCATGTGATTGCAATCGTTTCTCCGGTGACTTTTATTCTTCCACGTTTCCGTCGTAGGGATTGCTTATCGTTAAGCCGTATACAGTCAATGGGACAGATGACAGATAACCATCTGGCATTAAAAATCTTTCCTCCCCCTTTCTCTCCATCCTCCTGCTCATCCGCATCCGTATCTACTTTCTCATCTTCTTCCTCTATTTCGTCCTTCTTTTTCGCCTTCGTCAGACAGTGAGTCGACGTGAAAAGCGAATATGTCCCTCCTGTCTCTGTGGCCGATATTAAAGTCACGGAGATATAAAAAAAAGGCACGGTAAAAAAAAAATTAATAAAAAACAGTGAAAGAAAAACTTTTCATTAGTCAAAGGAAAACGGTCAGATAAAAAACGCCACAGGGAAAAAGTTACAGAAATAACTCACGGGAATAAAATCATCGAAAAATATCACAGGCAAAACAATCATAGAAAAAAGTTTCAATTTTGCTCTAGATAAAATTTTTAGAAAAATGGTCACAGAAAAAATAGCAAAAGGAGAAAAGATACGGAAAAAGTCACAGGAAAACCTCACAGGATAAGCTTGTTATTTACTTTAGGAAAAAGTCACAAATAAAGTATGGTCGCGAGGTAACGTTGTAAACACGTTTACACAAGTAGACTCAAGACGGTGTTTCAGTTCACGTCGCAACGAACATAAGACAAGTAATAACTCGACTTTTTTGTAACAATAACATTTATTTCCTAATTCTCCCGCCGTGCGTGACTTCTCTTTATGGCCGTGACGTCACCCACATCTCTAGTGATCGTTCATTTTATAATTTTTTGTTCTTTATCGGTGATACCATTTCGCATGCATTTGCATACGTACGTCCGCGCGCTATTTCAGCCAGAAATGAAGTCCCTCCCCAAATCTTAGTAATCAAATAAAAATATCCAAGTTTTTCATAAGTTATTTCAGTACTGCAAACAATAAAGGCAAGAAGGCAAAATAACTTGACCAGAATTTGTAAATAACACCCAACACATTTTAGTTGAGATTTTAGGGTTAATGTTCATATTAAACAAAAGCCTGAAATTTCCACGGTTACGCTTTATTAAAGATATACGCAATGGTAGTATTCATAGGGATTTGCTTTTTCTGGGTGACATCTTACCGTTGACATTTTTTTTATCTAGATTCTTCTGTCTAAGTAACTATAACAATCAGGTGTCACTAACCACTCTATAAAATTCAACTTGCTTACCGAACCCGACTAAAAATTTCATTTTTTCCTAAGTGGTTTATATTTATCCAGTCACCAATTCAATCATTCATCTATTCAAATAGTCAATCAAACATTTTATCTACACTTTTTTCCTCTACTATTCTTATATACAGTTCTTTGCATTTGAGTCTTTGCTCGCTCTTATGTTTACAATGCCTGAGCAAACCAATATTAGTTTACTTTTCCATGCTATGGTCAGTAAAATTCTTCTCGTGAATTGCCTTCAGAGAAACGTAAGGAGAGAGTCATCATAGATATATGATATAGTGTGAAATTTTAACTCTTCGTATTTGAATTGAATTGAGACTTCTTTAAATTTGAGTGACGTCTTCAGTTCCAATTAAAAAGTATCGACTTCAGTTGAAGTTGATTTTTTAAATTGGAGCTAAACTTTTTTAATTTGAAGTTGAGCTTCATTACATCTGAAGTTGTACATTTTTCTAATTTAAATTTAATCGTCTCTAACTTAGCAGTTACTTTTTCCAGACTTGACGTTTATTATTTTTATTATAATTTAAAATTATTTGATTTTAATCATGTCTATTCGAAGTTGAGCTTTTTATTTTAAGTTGAGAGTCTTTAAATATAAATTAGAGTTATTTGCAAATTTGAAATTGTTTTTCTAATTTGATATTGGGATTTTTCTTAAACTTGAATTAAGCCGTTATCATATTTAATTGGAGCATTAAATTTTAAGTCGACTTTTCTAATTAAATTTGAAAATTTTAATTAAAATTTGAGTCTTTCTAATTTAAAGAAACTTTTTTAAATGTGGAGGTAAACTCTTTATAATATTAAGTGCAGCTTTTCTAATTTGAATTTAAGCTTCTTGAATTGGATGTTGAGCTGCCTTAAATAAGTTTCCAGACGTTAATTAATAGTACACACATGAAACTCTAGTGACCTTCGAAGTAATGTTGAAGTTCATTCATAAAATTTTTTATTGCCTCTTCTTATTTTAAGTTAAACTTTTCAAAATTGGAACCTTAAGTTAAAATTGATGTTGTAGAATTTGAAGTGAGGCTTTTTTAAATTTAAAATTGAATTTTCTTCCGAATTTTAATTTAAAGCTTCCTAATTTGAAATTGATAATTTCTCATTTAAAGTAAACTTTTCGTATTTTTCAACGCAACACACATCTACACACGTAGACACAAAACGTTGTAGAAAGAGTACGTCGCCAGGAACATAAGACAAGTAATAATTCCATTCCTTTTCTTACAACTGCATTACTTTCCGAATATTTTCCGGAATAAACCCGATTCCTAACGTGATCTCGAACGCCATTTACATCTCCAACGTGATCGCCCTTTTAAAAATCTTTCTTTTTCCCTACTGCTAACATCATTTCGATTTCATTTGCATACGCGCGGCTGCGTTCTGTTACGATTTGAAGATCAGCTTTTCTAATTTGAAGTTGAATATCTTTAAAGTTTAGGTTCAGTTCTTTAAATTTAATTTGCCTGTTTTTTTTTTATTTGAAGTTTTGCTCTTCTAATTTAAAGTTGAGCTTTTAAAAAGTTTAACAACAGAATTTAATGCTTTTATTTTTCACGTAATTCGACTTGGGCAATTTTTTTAAAAATCAGTACAATATATATATATATATATATATATATATATATATATATATATGTGTGTGTGTGTGTGTGTGTGTGTGTGTGTGTGTGTGTAGTACTGATTTCAAAAATTTAAAACAAGAACTTGGGTACCATTAGCTAGAATCGAAACCTAAGCGTTTAGCACTGCAGCAACGTTTCCTACCGTTTGAGCTAACTCGACAGATAGAAAAGAAGGAGTTAAAATTAAACCACTTCTATCTATGATTAAATTTGCGCATGCGTAAAACTAATAGAAATATGTAAAAAATTTGAAATGGACAGTTTGCATATCAACTTGCCAACATATTTCTGTATGCGTTATTCATCAATCCACGCATAGAGTTTACTCGTTATAAACCATTCTTTGTGTATGGTTAATATTTCTTGTTAATTTCAGTGTTATGCAAACAGTAGTTTTAAAGTTTGTCGGTTAAATATTTGCACACACAGACACACACACACACACCTACTGTTCTATTTATATAGATTTATTTAATTGTTAGGTAGAAGTACATAATAGTTAACTAAAAAAACTCTCATGACCACGTTGAAGATAGCTTTCTAACTAATAACGTCATTATTTTAACAGTATCAGTGAAAGATTGTTTAGAATGTCATTCTTAATGGGCGGTGTAGGGCTTTATTAATTATTCTATACGTTCACCTAACAATTTAATAAATAAATTAATAAACAAAAATTAGTACAAAACTTGGCAAACCAGGAGCGTAATCGATCCAAAACAAAAAGCCCTTAATATCAGGAATTGAATATGATTGGACACCGTTTGATGCAGACTTTGAGTCAGTGATTCGTCTAGTTTGCCTTTTATATGAATACATGAGAAATATTTTGTTTCGGTTTACAACAAAGTTATGATGGAAATATTTATTATTTTATTTTATGTTTATATTATTTATTGTTTATGATTTTTATTTTGGGTTTATTTTATTTCGGACTACTATTTTCATCTTTCGTCTCATTTTCTCAACGTTTCGGTCGATATAACCTCCGACTATCTTCAGGTGTATCTTGTCGAACTCGGAAATGTTTCTGTCAAACTCGGGAATTTGGATGGAATGAAGAAGTTTGGAGGTTACATCGACCAACCCGTTGTGAAAATGACATTCAAGATGAGAACAGTATTTCAAAGAATCCAAAATAATATGAATAACCAATCCCCATCTAAAAGATTCAGGAATATTTATTATTTTTAATTGATGTTTCAAGTTAGGAACTTTGCGAAGTGATAAAAAGTCGGTAAATGTCGCTAGTTATTTATAGATTTTTTTAAAAACATAATCTGTTATTCATAGAATTCGAACATGAGGAAGTTCGAATACTTTAATCTGTTTTCAATAAGTTCATATAAAACACATTAATAAAATTATTTTTATATATTTATTATTTCAGTTCTATTAGAGCACCCCTTTAGTTTTAATGTACTAGAATTTTAGCCCATATCCCAATCAGACGCTTAAGTCCTCCAATACGCATCCAGCTATACTAAGTATTTACATAGACATGGCTAACCAAATTTTGTCCCGACCATTTTCAAAATAAATTGACTTATTTTTGTCTAGTTCTTCGAAATACAAGTCAATAATCAGATTAAAAAAATATTATCAACAAGTATTTTGTTCATTTAATTAGTTTTAGCATTGGGGCTCAGTTTTTTTTTTATTTCATGAAAGTTAAACTTAAAATGCTCTTCCAAGTTGACTTTTCGGTCGATCTTTAGCCAAAACGACTTTTCGAATTTTAATGTAAGCGAATGCCTATTTTTAGGTTTAATTTTCACAGGATAAATATAGGTCTTAATTGTTCAAATTTTAGTATATATTCAATATTAAATTATTTTTAACGCTAGCACAAAATTAAAACAAAATAAAATAATTTCCAATGCTATTGATAATGTTTAACGATTCGTTTATTTATATGTCAATATCGTTTATGTCTGAATTTATGGTTTAAAAAAATATGTAAATTATTAATCTAATGTCATATCCAACATTTTTAAGATAATGATTTAACGACTGCTTATGAGAACGTTCAAATAGCTCAGTTGATAGAACGTTAGATTGAAGATCTTAAGGTTTCGAGTTCTTGCCATAGGATAGGAATTTATTTACTATTAATGCAACGTCCTCCATTTTTTAAAAATAGTAAAATCACGGATATTTCGAAATGAGAAAATTTGGGGATATATAAAGTAGGAGAGCCATGAGTGTAAATGTGATATTGTGATGACTGGGGTGATTCTAATTAAGGGTAGGATAGATACTGTTTTCCCCACATGTTTTATGATCTTCTTCCTTATTTATTTGGAATGTAATTTTAAAAAATACTTCCTGTAAAAAAGTATTTTAAAGTGTTCCATCCTCAAGCGGACTAAGAAGGGAAAAGAGAGAGAGAGACAGTTAGAGAGAGAGAGAGAGAGAGTAGTAATAGAGAGGGGATAGAAAATAGTTAAGAAAAACAGTAAAATTTAGAGTTATCTCCCTTTTTATCTATTTATGTCAGTCTTATTTCTTTTCTAAATTGTGAATGGAGGATGAAACTGTGTCGAAACTGATTAAACTGTAAATAACTTTCGACCAATCACTAAGATATTCACATTGAATTCGGCATTCAAGTGAATCATTTATCCATATTTGTATTCATTCATTGGTCAAGACATTTCATCTGCTCGGTCGCAGAAACATTGATTCTCTGTTTTCTTGTTCCTCGGTATCATCTTTATCGAACCAGGTTTCGAGGAAGGTTTGCCCTGACTACCGTATGACCCTTTCTGCATCCTTTCCTGGCCCTTTTTTCCCGGACTTTTGTTTTGCTTTCGGCGGTTGCGTTGTCGTCATCATCGACGGTCACCCTTTCAGAATCAATAGACATTCTTTATTCTGTAAATATACCCCCGCTCTGCATTGATCCGATTTTTTCAAAGAAGCGGCCACTGGGTTTCACATGTACATGTTTCATCTCTTTTCTTTCTTTATGTTCTTTTTCCTTTCTTTCTTTTCCGAATTATTTTCTTATTTGTCCCTTTATTTGATGCATCCTCTTTTAACTTTCGTTCATTCTTCTTTTTTTTCCTCTCTTTCAATTATTTCTTCTCTATATTTCGTTATCTTTATTCGTTATTTGAATTTCTTTCTTTATTATTGTCATATTTTCTTTTCGAGACTTATCTCTTTTCTCTTACGTAATTGACAGCTCCACGTTTGCATTTCTTTTTGCGAAGACAGAGTTCACAGCTGAAATTATTTTTCTTTAATTTTACACCTTTCCGGATATATATATATATATATATATATATATATATATATATATATATATATATATAAAGGGAAAGTGTGTCTGTGTCTGTGTCTGTGTCTCTGTGTCTGTGTATATTTCCCTACGCAATAACTCTGTCAATTTGCAGTCTACAGACTCGAAATTTGATATACAGGTTACTGAGATTTGGAAAAATCGACGTGATCGATTTTTGGCCAGTAATTTGGCTGTTAAGGGGTCAAAGGTCAACGATTTGACCTTTGAGAACTCTACCAAACTCCTCCGACAATTTTGGGTCTACACACTTGGAATTTTAGATATAGGTTCCTTGCACATGGATCTAACTTAATAACTTCATTAGAGCCCCAAACAATGAATTTTAAGGGGTCATAATAGGGGTCAAATTTTAAAAAAATTGACCGCTTTTTATTTTTGCTCAACATACAGCTCCAACTACCCGGGCAATGTGTGTATGTGTGTGTGTGTGTGTGTGTGTGTGTGCGTGTGTGTGTGGTTATGTGTGTGTGTATATATGTTTTTAATTTACAAAGATATTAATATATATACATATGTTATTAATTTGTAAATTAAAAACATGTATATATATTAATATCTTTGTAAATTAAAAAAAACATATATCAATATGTGTATATATACACATATATATATATATATATATGTGTGTGTGTGTGTGTGTGTGTGTGTGTGTGTGTGTGTGTGTATACACACATATTGAAGCCTGAAGAATCCTAGAGTGGATGAAACGCGGAATATTCAGTGTAGCTTAATCGCCATATATATTTTATAACTTACTAACTAGCTCTACCTACGTATTGAGCACTGTTGAATAAATACTTAAAGCTTACGCATAAATTTATACTTTCGTATATCAAAAAGTAGTTATATATATATATATATATATATATATATATATATATATATATATATATATATATATATATATATGTATCTTTGTGAATAAAAAGCATTCTTGGTATTTAATTTTTTTATATATAATTTTGTATATTCATTTAGCTTTTATTGTTTTTTTCTGCCCCTTCTCTCTTCTCCGTCCATTATAAACTTCTTATTCTTTTTTATATTTCTTAACTAAATTTTTTTTCCATTTTCTAATCTGGATGTTTTAATAATCGATGTTGTCTATTTTACCTTTACTTTTGTATAATACTTGCTTTTTTCCTCTTCTGGTGAGAGGCAGTTTGCTTCGAAATGCCGTGGCCTAAAGAGATTTCTCCCCTATCCTTCTTTCGATAATCGTTATTAACTTGATAATGTAATAAAGTTCCTATGTAACTCCACGCTTTCATTATTCTCTCTCTCTCTCTCTCTCTCTCTCTCTCTCTCTCTATATATATATATATATATAGAGAGAGAGAGAGAGAGAGAGAGATAGATAGATAGATAGATATATAGATATATTACAATCATGACAGGAAACCCGTTTTGATGTTCATGATTAAAAGTGGCAAAATGAAAATAAAAAATAAAAAAATAAATTCATGGGGGAGGCCAGGTGACCATAAGCTGGATCGGGGGATTTCTTAATAAAATCGAATGAAATGGGAGACGATATGTTTAAAAAATAGCGATAAAGTATATTAGAACAAGATACGAGATACACTATATGTCTAAAATACTGATACGCATGATATCACCTAGAGACTAAGTTTGAACGTGATCAGCCTGTAGATGATATCATACGTATCAGTATTTTAGACATATAGTGTATCCATTTTTTTTTTCTAATACACTTTATCGCTATTTTTTTTTTTATGTATCGTTTCCCATTTTACTCAATTTTATTAAAAAAAAAAGAAAAAAGAAAGCGGGGTGGGCCAATCCCTCGGTCCAGCTTATGAAAAGTGAGAGCGGGACCAGTCAGCTGTCCCCCCCCCAATTAATATTTTTTATTTTTTTATTTCCATTTTGCCACTTTTAATCATGAACATCAAAACAGGTATTCCTGTCATGATTTCAATAATTAAATTTTGTTTGTACCCTGCATAAAATTATGAACCCCCCAACACACACACACACACACACACACACACACACACACACACACACACACACACACACACACACACACACATATATATATATATATATATATATATATATATATATATATATATATGGGGTGTCCCAATAAAATGTATACACTCTTTAATTAACCGAACATTTATTAACAATAATATTTTTATGTGAGAATGTGGTAAAACAAGACTAAATGTTATGCGAGAATGTGGTAAAACAAGACTAAACTTCGAGGGGAAAACATCATTCTAGAATGCTACTGGAAAACCAAGAAGAAGTAAAGTGTAAAGACGTTTTAGATGCAACAAGACTCACAATTACTCGTTTGCAAGATAAGTGTGAGTAAGAAGGAACAGTTAAAGATAATCATAAAAAACCATTAGAGGACCACAATCGTCAACCAACTGCACAACAGCAAGAGGCGTCACTGAGAGATTCAACCAATCGTTTAAAAATCGATTCGGCAAGATTAGACAAGTTCCAAAAATTTTGGATACAATCAGTGAACGTTTGTCAGCTATGCATGGAACGAAATGGCCACCAAGTTGAACACTTTCGATAATGTTCCAGTTTTTGTATTTGTTCGCAGTATTTTGATGTATGAACTTTTCTTTATTATCATAAATACCTATTTTATGCGTATTTAAAGAGTATACATATTTTATTATTAGAGAACTGTATATATATATATATATATATATATATATATATATATATTAGTCCCATATTAACTGGTTTGATAGGTGAAAGATCTTTTGTAAAATAAATATACTTTCTGAAGGTTCGTCATCCAAATCGTGTTTGATTTTGTACATACTTTCTTTCACTATTCCGGTTTTCTACATTGCTATCAGCCTTTATAAATTCCCCCGTATCTGTTTAGCAGCAATGCTTCAATCAAACTACATTTCTCTTTTCTATATTTTCCTTTTTTTTCTTCTTTCTATAATTCTTTATTTCTTATTTACTTTTCGTATTTTCGTTCTTTTTCTTTCTTCCGTTATGTTAATTTCTACATTTTATCTTTCTTTCTTTTTCTTTTTTCTTTACCCCCCTTATTTTTCTATACGCCTTCCCTTTCTTTTTGCCCTTTTAATTTCGTTCTCTTTTTGTGTATTTTTTTTGTTGCGCCCTTTTATTTCTAAACTTCCTTTATTCATACTTTCTTTATTTTCTTTCTGTTTTCCCCCTTTTTCTTTATTGATTTACTTTTGTCGTACTTTTGTTCTTCGAAAGAAATTTCTGTCGGCCTTCGATATCTATCTATCTATCTATCTATCTATCTATCTATCTATCTATCTATATATATATATATATATATATATCTATATATATATATATATATAGCTAGCTAGTTATATAGCTAGCTAGCTAGATCGATAGGTTAGCTAGCTTGCTAATTATTTCTTTATATTTCGTCTTCTTTTAGTTTCGTTATTTATTCGTTATTTAAATTTCTTTCTTTATTATTTTCAAATTTTCTGTTCTAGACGTATTTCTTTCCTCTTGCACATTTGACGGCTCCATTTTTGCATTTCGTTTTTAGGAGGAAAATTTTATTTTTTCCTTTCTTTTTCATCTCCCAATTTATTTTTCTGTTTTCTTCCTTTCCTCATTTCTTGCGTCTTCTCTCCCCTTTATATTTTTCTACCTAACTCATCATTTCTCCCTATCTTTTTTTATTCTTTTCCTTTGGTTCTCTTTTTTTGTTATTTATTACGTACTTTCTTTTGTAAACGTCCTTTACTGATACTTTCTTCTTTTCTTTTTTTCTTTTCTGTCTTTATTTATTTCTTTTTTCTGTTGCCCCTTCAATATCTATCTATCTATCTATCTATCTATCTATTTCTTAGTTATTAATTTCCTTCTTTCTTTTTAAGCATCTCCGAATTTCTTCATTTTCCTGTTTCTCCCTTTTCTATTTCCTACGTCCTTTCTTTCTTTTTTCTAACATTTCTATCTTCCTTACTTTCAACCGGTTTATATTTCTTTCCTTTTCTTTTCTCCCTTTTTGCCTTCTTACTTTCCTTCTATTAATTATTTACTTCTTTCTTTCTCTTGTTATTTCTTTCCTCACTGGTCAAATTAGATCAGAATACGTTTTCTTTATTCAATATATTTAAAGAATACACGACTTATCTCTATTTATTAATAAAGAAGATATTAGTATGAAATTTGAACGATCTTGCATATTTACCAATTCAAGTAACTTCCGGTTTCGAAACATTCGTCCAAATATAATTAAACTATATAATAAAATCATGTAGTAAAGTAACGTAATGAAGTGGAGTGTCCACACTAAGTAACACTGTTAACTTCTGACGAGGTTCAAAACCGGAAGTCGCTAAATATAAATATGCAAAATCGTCGAAATTTGACTTATTGAGTTACCCATTAAACACGGGTTAGATGATTTAAATAAAAAAAGAAAAGTTAAATTATTAAAAAAAACAAACAAACAAACATATAATTCAAAATAAACCCATTTGCTTTAACAAGCTTCTGGGAATGGCCTTCACTCCTCACTTGAAATGAAAGATTTACATAAAATGCGTTGCCAAAGTCGTTGGAAAAATGGTTGGATCATTCTACCGCTCCTGAAGCTACCTCGCTTCTGACGAAATCCTCTACTTGCATAAAAGCCAAATACGTTCTAAGGTGGTATACCATTGTCACATCTGGGCAGCTTAAAGAAACATTTTCGGCCTTGACACTTCAAAACCGGTTTCGAAATCTAGTGGACGATGTACTTTTCTCCTACCTGCCACTTATTTCTCACAGAATAGACGGCGTTATATACTCTGCTCCATACTTATTTTCAAGGCAGGTTCTCAACCGAGCTTCAATCTATGGTCGCCCTGTAAAACATTCACAATAAACACCCATTTAGCTACAACCACTGTTAATAATTTCTTTTACTCTCTACCTGTGCTTAAAGCTAAACGAAAATTTCATGAACAAAGTTTCTTTCCTAGAATTACTCATCTGTGAAACACACTATCGAAGTGCTACTTCTCAGCTAACCCTCACATTCTAATTTCTCAACAACAGGAAGACTCGTCTTGATGTTGATGATTAAAAGTAGGAAAAAAATAAATTTAAAAAAATAATAGGGGAGGCCAGCTGACCGGTTTCGCCTCCACTTTTCATAAGCTGAATCAAGGGATTTCTTTTTTTTAAATTATAAAATAGAGTGAAATGGGAAACGTCCTCTTAAATAAGCATATTCTACCCAATTTCAAACATTACTGATCATTACGGCGTTGTTTCACCGAATAACTGAAACCCATCCTTGAGTGACATTCGGGCCTTGATAAGTGGTGACTTTATAGTAAAAAATCTGTCTTCATATATGAGTTAAATAATATCCATCCATGTGATGATATTTGTTATTTTGAGTTATTGCAGTTTCCTGTTTTATAGTTAAAACAGATAGATAGGAAAGGGGTAACGAAAGCGAGAGTTATAGAAACTGTATAAAATAAGAACACGGGGGGAGGGGGTTTAAAACCACCCCGTAAAACTATGCTTATTTTGCCTTTCTATTCTCATCTGGTTTGATTGATCTCTATTTCAGTTGATCAACCGTTCTGGGGTTTATTTAACACTAAAACATAATAATAAAGTGATAAAATGACCGATTTGACTGCATAGCATCATATAAACCTTTTATCTGTTTGTTTTATGGCATATCAAGATTCTTTTTTTTTGTTAATTTCATGACAAAATAAAGTTGTCTCATCTGTTTTATTATGTATCAATCTTTTTTTGAATTATTTAATGACAACATACAATAGAAGTTTTGTCTTTCTTTTTTTTGTTTTACGGTATACCCATCATTTTTCTGGATTATTTAATGCAAAAATAAAATAGAAGTTTTATATTTTTTTGTTTCACAGTATAGTAGCCGTTTCAGGGTTCTTAATGCCAAAATGCAATAATAAGCTTGTATCTCTTGTTTCACGGCGTATCAACCCTTTTAAGGTAATGTAATACCAAACTGGCAGTTTCCTTCAGTGCAACTCCTCTGAGTCGACATCGTTAAATACCAGTGGAGGAATTGTTAAATACCACTGGAAACAATGCCGAAGTAAACGGAGAGCACATACAGCGCCTAGAATCCCGAAATGGTCACCCACCTGATACTAGCCAGGTTCATGGTTGCTTAACATCAGTGATCTGACGAGGACCAATATGTCAACGTGATCATGCCGTACGAAAACACAATAAAAAATTTGTCTTTTCAGTTTCAAATCGTATCAACTCTGTTAACATCGTTTAATGTCTAAACACACTAAAAGGCCCCCTTTCATATGTGGAGGCCTATCAGTCTTTTTTTTTTTTAAACTATTTAATGCCAAAACAAAATAAAAGGAATATCTCCGTTGTTTTACGGCATATCAAGCCTTGTGCACAATACAGTGCCATCGATATTTTTTACAGCGAGTCTATCATTATCTATTAATTTAACGTTACAATACAATATTTGTTATAATCAATTTATCACAATTCTTTGAATCATAATTTTTATTTTATTCCATCGCTAGGGCGAATAATGGGTTCATACCTTATCTCACTGGTATTCGTGCCTTAATTAACATGATAGATGTAATAGGGTTTGAAACCAACTTCCATGGTTCGTGTTAGTGCCAAACATGCCACCCACCTCGCACTCTCCATGCACTTCCAAATAATCAATGCTATTGATGGTGGGTAGGGCAGATTAGGGAAATAACTGCAGTGGAAAGGGTCTTGGTAGGAAGAGATGGTGAACGAGGGGACCGGAAAACGCAAAAGAAAGAAATGATGGAGAAAGCAATTTTGTCGTGTGCGTCGTTCGTATCAATATTAATGAATATTGGCTTATAAATATTAATTAACTCTCATTTTCGCTTGTTTTGTTTTGGGCTGAACTTGTTACGGACAGACAACTTCGACCCTCACAGGGAAGCAACGAAATTCACCTGATCTTCCTGCGTATTACATGTTTACACATCTCTATCTCTCCTCTTCTCTTTATCTCTCTCCCTCTCTCTCTCTCTCTCTCTCATATATATATGTGTGTGTTTGTACATATATATTGCTGTCCTCATAGCTTTGTGTATATATACATATATGTGTGTATATATATATATATATATATATATATATATATATATTAGCTGTCCTCATACATACATATATATATATTATATATATATTATATATATTAGCTGTCCTCATACATACATATATATATATATATATTATATATATTATATATATTAGGTGTCCTCATACATACATACATATACATGATATATATAACCCCCCCCCTCCCCAAAAAAACAGAGGACATTCAATTGTTTTTCTGAGCAGTTTACAGTCAACGGAGAAAAAAAAAGCCAAAGACCCTTGTGTTTAGATGTGATGTTTTGAATATAATAAACTAGTTATGACCAAAGTTTCATTTCATTCGGACAAAACACTAAGAAACGGGGCCTAATTAAAGTTGGGCCCGTTTTTGGGGGTCACCCTATATATATATATATATATATATATATATATATATATATATATATATATATACAGGGTAATCAAAAGTAGAAGGACAGGAAATAATAACGCTTATTACGAGAGTTGTTTAACATAGAACAATTACATGAAAAATAAAATGAACACAGGTACAAGTAAAATAATTTTAGTTAGAAAATTATAATGATGTATGAACACAATTGTAGTAATGTAAACGATATATTAACATATTCCACATACAATCCACATACATTTGTCTCTCTCTCTCTTTCTTTCTATATGTACATATATGTGTGTGTATGCGCCTCCACACACACACACACACACACACACACATATATATATATATATATATATATATATATATATATATATATATATATATATATATATATATATATAAGTAAATATACCTGTATATTTTTTTCTTTATACGACACAATCACGTTGACACACCGGTCCTCGTCATATCACCGAAGTTAATCAACGTTGAGCCGGGCCAGTACCAGATGGGTGACCATTTGGGAAGGCTAAGACGCTGTATTTGCTTTCCCCTTATCTTGGTATTATTTCCAGTCGTCCTGAACCTCCACTGGTATTCAACAATGTCGACCCAGGAGAGGTGTGGGTGGAGATTATTGCCGCAAACATTTCCCGCGCAGGCACCCTTACAGTGGGTATCCATTGTCTGTCAAGACTGAAGGAAGCCTTTTTTATATTTTTATATTTTTTGATTATAAATTAATATATATATATATATATATATATATATATATATATATATATATATATATATATGTATATATATGTTTATATATATATTTTATTCCACAGTGATCACCACTTATCAAGGCCCGGAAGCCACTCAGGGATAAGGGTTATTGCAAGTACATTACGTTAGTGTGGAGATTTGATGAAGTGTTTACTTAAGGGTGCGGTTCATTAGGAATTTATTAACGTTGGACTTGAAGACATCCAAGTTGTAGTCCGGTGGGAAGCAGGCAGACGGAACAGAGTTCCACAGGGGTGCAGTTCTAAGAAAGAAGCTTTGTTCATGGAATCCGCGTTTTGATTTAGGCACAGATATAGAGTGGGGGAAATTTTTCACAGTGGATTCAGCTAGACGGGTGTTTTTCGTGAAAGATTGGCGATATATATATATATGTGTATATATATATATATATATATATATATATATATATCCTCGAGTGGCCTCTGGGCATTGAAAAGTAGTGACTCCTACGTAAAAAAATAAATAAATAAAAATGAACATTAGACACGATCTCTGAAACACCAAAATGTAGAGAAGTACAGATGACAGTATTAAAAAAATTAACCGCATATGGATATCGAACGTTTACCCCAATAGGGCGCATCTTGACTTCTTCATACTAACTGATCTATAATATTTTTTTTAAGGCAACCTTGTCGTAAAACGTTAATCTAACATTGAGGCCGCTGAAAACAGATTCAGAGGATGACCGAAAAAACAAAATGGTTGGATACCCAACATCAAGATTGTAAGACTTCTATTCAAACAAAACTTTCGACCAAGTATGATGGAATGAAAACTATAGTATGAACACTGTTGTTTGGAATAAACGTATAATAAAATAATGAATGAATTGCTTACGATTGATATTGTCTTTTTGACGTATTGGAAACTTTGATATGTCGCAAAAGTTTTATCTTCAGAAAGTTTTGGCTGATGTAGCTTCCGACTATCTTCATGTGTATCTTGTGGTACTCGGGAATATTTTTGTCGACTCGGGAATCTGAAAGATATTTCGAACAAAAACTCGTGGTGGTGGTGGTGGTGGGGCTAACTATGACTGAATAGAAGTCTTAAGTAATTCGCAATTGCATTCTTAGTATCGTCTGCATCAATGATTAAACATGCAACTTTAACAAGAGTATCACGTACAATTGAACTTTTTTAATACTTTGTTGAAAGTTCAGCCGAATTGCAGGCAATACTGAAAATAGAATTGTGAATTTCTGAAGACTTCTACCCGGTCATGGCTCATAGAATGAGAGCATGTTATCCCCGTGGATTGATTAAGGAGTTCCGGTCGAAATTCAGTGCATATTCCAGAGTTCGACAGAAAAATATTAAAGGGTGTCAAAAGACAGCTGAAGAAGGCCGGAAGTTACATCGGGTGAAACATCGTGAAAGCAACACTTAAGGTGAGAACAATAGTCCATATATTCGAAATGATATATTTTCTGATATCTGTCTGTCTATCTATCTATCTATCTATCTATCTATCTATCTATATATATATATATATATATATATATAAATATATTTCTCTCCCCCCCTCTCTCTCTCTCTCTCTCTCTCTCTCTATATATATATATATATATATATATATATATATATATATATATTTATATAAGTCCATAGAATTTAACAAATTTACCGATTTTCCATTACTAACAATTTCTATATTGTCCAATTTCTACTGTACACTATTTAACCCTTATCCTCGTGTGGCCTCTTGCCCTTGATATGTGGTGATGCCTATGTAAAAAAAAAATTGTATATTTAAGCAGCAAGTCATTATTCAAGCACGTCTGATGGAACACGACTGAGTTATTCTTTTTTTCCCAGTTTTTCTGAATATCTTTTTCATTCGCCGAGCGGTCGTTTTAATTTCAGCTAGCATGTTGTATAAAATAGCGCCCAAAAGTTGTTGTTCAGCCATATTCTTCTCAAGCGCTTTCTATTGGTGCGTTTAATTATCATCGCTAGCGATGGTGGTTGTTGTTATCGTTTCCTTTTTCTTTTCCTTTGAGGTTTGGTGTATTTATATATTTTTTTTATTCGTTATAAAGGTAAGTACAGGAAAGTTAGGGAAAAATTAGTTTTATTTTTAATTTCGATTTTCCTATTTTATAGTTTATTTATTTAGTTTCTTGTTAGTTATTAAATACTGTTAATATATTTGTCCCGGTGTTAAATGAGATCCAGTTAAAAGGGTCTGTAGTTTTTTGATAAGTATGGTTTCTAGTAATTTTAATCGTCGTGTGCAGTTGTTAAGGTATCGAATTTTATTATCGTTAGTTAAGATATTTCTAATGTCGGACGACTATATATATATATATATATATATATATATATATATATATATATATATATATATATATATATATATATATATATACTAGCAAAAATACCCGTCGTTGACTGGGTTCAAAAACAGCCTACAGAAAATGGACTCTGATTTATGAAAGTATGATAGGTTATGAAAAGGAAGGATTGTAAAGAGATAGCTTTGAATTTGGGAGTATCAAAACCAAAGCAAAATATGATGAAAGTAAAAATAGAATAGATAAACCCCATAATTTATTATACCATACCTGTTCACACTGAAAAACTTATCACAATATTCTGTGGATCTATAATAAAAAACTTTGTTAAACTGTGTGATATATTTCCATTCTATGGAGGTCAGGTGCGAACGAACACCCTATAATTTTATTATACCTTATTTCTTAAAACTGAAGTATACTTACGCAGATAGATATGAAAAGTCTTTATTAAAATTTGTGCCTATTTCCATTCTATGGAGGCCAGGTGCGAACGCAGACCCCATAATTTTATTATACCATCCCTATTTAAGTTAAAACATACTTATCAAAGTATTCTTATATACATCTATACCAAAAACACTTGTAAACGTTTTTTTTTTTTTAATTTTTAAATTTTTTATTTCCATACTTTGTGGACCATGCGCGAACGGAGACCCCACAATTTTAATGAACCGTCGTTCTGCCAGATCAAACATACTCATTCCTGTGTCTCAATACATCTTCTACCTGACCGGACACACACACACACACACATACACGTACACACGCACACACACATTCAGCTTTATATTTTATATATATATATATATATATATATATATATATATATATATATATATATATAGTAATTTATAAAATATATATGGCGATTAAGCTACACTGAATATTCGGCGTTTCATCCACTACAGGATTCGTCATGCCCTGACGAATCCTATAGTGGATGAAACGCCGAATATTCAGTGTAGCTTAATCGCCATATATATTTTATAAATTACTAACTAGCTCTACCTACGTATTGAGCACTTTTGAAGTAAATACTTAAAGTTTACGCATATATCTATACTTTCGCAAATTAATTTTATGTGAGTAAATGAAGTAGTTATATATATATATATATATATATATATATATATATATATATATATATATATATACTATCCTCACTAGTTGATATGTCGTCAAACAAACAAACAAAACTACATAAGCCAAAAGGGGTTGGTTGATTTGTTGTTAACGTCCTTTGTGAATAATAGCGTGTGCCTCTCCGCCTCTTGCAGATGTGTGGTTTCTTGATTGTGAAAAACTGGAATGTGTGTACTGTATTGTACTGTATTGGATATGTAAAAAATGAAAACCGAAAACGAAACAAGTATGCATAACTGGAACGAAACACAAGCTTGTACCACAAATATCAGTCGGCCAGAAGCGACCAAAGGGAAGAGGGGAGAACAAAAGGAAACGTAATGGAGAAGGGAACGCAGCATTGATGAAAGGTGTGTGTGTGTGTGTGTGTGTGTTTGGGGGGGGGGGCGTAGGAAATTAAAGAATGACAAGAACAAAATATCCAACAAATAAAGATCTGAAGATAGAATATGATAAGGAGGCCATTGAAAAAAGAAGCTCCACTGGTTTTTATAATATCAACAAAGGCCATCCGTATATTTACTTTCGGCAATCTTTACGAACGTCTCAAGAATTAATAAAAGCATTGTATGGGAAAGTGATAATATTGCAGTGACTTCATCAGCCAAGGGGACACGCAGAGATCTCATAAATGTTACAGTTGATAAGTTGGAGTTAATTTGATATATGGCTGTACTAAGAATATCTGATGGGAGGGGGGTATCATCCGAGAGAGAATGATGGTCACGGTAGCGGTGGTGACGCATATATATATATATATATATATATATATATATATATATATATATATATATATATATATATAGTAAGTTAAAAAATATATATGGCGATTAAGCTACACTGAATATTCCGCGTCTCATCCAGTCTATGACTCTTCAAGCTTATGCGCGAATTCTGTGGTTGTTTGTCGTTTTTATATGCGCATCTTTTACTGAGATTTTAGTTTGCCAATCAGCTAACTAAAATCTCAATAGAAGATGCGCATATAAAAACGACAAACAACCACAGAATTCGCGCATAAGATTGAAGAGTCCTAGAGTAGATGAAACGCGGAATATTCAGTGTAGCTTAATCGCCATATATATTTTATAAATTACTAACTAGCTCTACCTACGTATTGAGCACTTTTGAAGTAAATACTTAAAGTTTACGCATAAATCTATACTTTCGTATATTAATTTTATGTGAGTAAATTAAGTAGTTATATATATATATATATAGATAGAGAGAGAGAGAGAGAGAGAGAGAGAGGGAGGCAGGGAGCAGTTTATCTGTTTATTCTATAACTAGTGGGGTTAGGGGGCTTTGTTCGGATGTAAAATCCGCTTAAATATGATGTTTCATTTTATGCAGATTTGATATTTATATTATATTCATATATTTTATTATAAGGTAGTAATTTTAAAATATTTAGGTGTCATTAGTTAAAATCGGAACCGAAATTGCAGTATTCAAAGCTAGTGATGTTACTTCTGTATAAACGTGACACGCATATAAATCGATTAAAAATTAAAAAAAAAAATTAACTATGATGAATGTACAAAATACTTAATGATTTTTTATTTTTTCAATATGAACCATTTTTGACTCCTTTAAAACAATCTTAATCGGCTAAAGACCTATACAACATACAAGAACGGCCCGTTAAAAATTCAATCAGCTGAGCCCCCTAGCGCCGCTCTGCGATTTTTGTTTCGATGGAGATAGAGTTTGAAAATATGGAGACAAACAGACAAACAAACCGACAGACTGACCGAGTGACAGAGAGACACACATATAGCCGTTTGTATATTAGATTTTTTAATTCAAGACGCTTTTGGTTGCATATATACATATATATATATATATATATATATATATATATATATATATAAATTCGTATTACTGTCTGTTTGTTTGTATGTTTGTTTGTTTGTTCACAAGTTGATTAATGTGTACAAAAATCCATTAATGTATCATATTATTCATTCCTCTATATACTATGCTTATTGCAAAATATAAAATTAAAGAATGACGTCATTTGCATATTACATTAAGGAAAATCAACTTTATTAAATAGCGGTTTATTAGTTATTGTTTATAGTGAGAGAATTATTTTAAGTGTTCTATTTAAATTATTATTTAAATTTGATCTATATTGATAACATATTTAATTTAATTTATTTTTACCGTACCGATTTTTTATGAATCGGTTTGAGTTATTTCCCTTGGGAATGAACGTTGTTCTTTTAGTTTTTGTTTTCTTTTTCGGCGGATATTAATACTAAAAAATTTCAAGCATTATTTTTGGACTTAGTTTAAATAAAATAATTTCCGTGATTTCGCAATTAACGTTGTGGTCCAGTGAATTTTTATTTTAAAATAAACAAACACTTCAGTTCAACTACGATTTTTTATTTAAAACAAAAGCAAAAAACTTTTATTTATGTTTGTTTACCAGTTTTTTTTCTTCACATTTTTTTGATATCGTAACTATTTTTTTTCTTTTAATAACGCAATAAGTCATAACTCATCATTTTTATAACATAAACATTCGGTTAACACAAATTCAACTTTGGTATTTTTTAAACTGAATTATTTACAGTTTGTTTTTGTTGCAACAGACCGTAAAGACAAATCTTTCTAGACTGAGATAGCATAAAAGAAATTCGCTTAAACTGGAATATAGTCATAAAAAGGTGCTCAATATCCGAAGAATAGCTTTTCTTCGTATCCCTTCGGCAGAAATATCTGGTGTAGAGTTTGTCACGTACTTCTTTTTTTCGGGGGAGAGTGGATTAGATTTTCGTGTTTTCATTCGTTCTTTTATTTTTGAAATTTTTGTTGGGGTAACGATAGAGTTGACATATAATAATGAAATACTGCTCAATATTCTTAGTATAGCAGGTGTGGCGAAACCGAACTTCATGTCGACCCTCGCAACGCTGGTTATCCATGCTAGTATATATATATATTTCCCAAAACCGCTGACCTTGATAGAGGAGAGACTAAAACTAAAACTGCTATGGTTTCAAATGATCTGAAATAACAACAAGGGGAGACTTGATTCCAAATATTGCTCATATGTTGTATCTTCCCTCTATTGGAAATAGGGTACGATTATCAATATCTCCAGTATCAAATAATTCTCATAAACTGTGAAATTCACTTTTATGCATGAAAACCAAAGATGGGAAATATAAGTCTCCGCTTGCTGTTATTTTAAATCATTTGAAACCAAAGCAGCAAGTTTTAGTCTTCCCTTCATCAAATTTGGAGGTTTTGAGGAAATATCAAATATTTTGTAATTCATATGCAAAACTAGGAAAACAAATGACTATAATTAAAACATTTTATAGCTGTAACAAAAAAGTGCCAAAAAATTAGCTCTAAATGATCGATGATCCCCTTAATGAGCAACCTTAAGGCAAATGTCTCATAGGCCACAATTCAGGTCATTACTTTTCCAATGAGCCGTCATTTGTTAAATTCTGATTGCTGAGATTTGGAACTTATAAAATTGCCAAAAAAAGTGGTATATCTATCTATCTATCTATCTCTCTCTCTCTCTCTCTCTCTCTCTCTCTATATATATATATATATATATATATATATATATATATATATATATTAGTCCTCGCGCGAAAGATCAGGACACAAAATGTTTTAAATAATAATAATAATAATAATAATAATAATAATAATAATAATAATAATAATAATAATAGAATAGCAATAACAAAGACTTTCGCTGGCGAGGACTACTATTGCCCGTAACAAGTTATACAGTACTTTTGAAATTTTCATCTGCATTTTTCTCGTTATGTACTGAATATTTGTTAATGAAACCTATATGAAATATGTTCTTTATCAAATTTTAAAGATTTTCTATTCTGAAAGAACTTTTAAAAGTTTTATCTAAAACAGTTATTTTAAAGTTTTTGCTAAAAAAAAAACTTCAGATTTTCTCATTATTCAGACCTGTATTACAAAGAGGGGGTTGCAAAAATGAGTTGTTGAGTGAGGAGAAATACAAACTGAAACAGAGAGAATATTCAGACCTGTAATAATACAAAGAGGGGGTTGCAGAAATGAGTTGTGGTGTGAGGAGAAATACAAACTGAAACAGAGAGAATATTCAGACCTTTAATAATACAAAGAAGGGGTTGCAAAAATGAGTTGTGGTGTGAGGAGAAATACAACCTGAAATAGAGAAAAGGGGAGTTTTAAAATATAATCTTAAAAGGATAAGATACAAGTTAGAAAAGCATTTCATCCAAGGCTTAAAAATTGTTAAAAAGAAGTTTTTACTATAGGCTTTAAAAATAAAGGTACAAGATTCAATTTGAAATTTATTTATCTTCAAAGTACACTTTTATAAATTTTACAAAATAAGGTATAAAAATTTAATTTTAATGGAATCAAAAAATTACCTTGGATTTATTTTATGTAATGTACATTTTTGTTGCAATTTAAAAACATTATCTTTCATCTAGCAATTAATGATATAGATATAACATTTTCAATGATTTTTTAAAAGTGTAACTTCAAAAAGCAGTTTTTTTTTAATTTCCTCTTCAGCAGCAGAAGGGAGTTAATGTTACTTTTTATTAAATACTAGTTCAGTTTGCATTTTTAAATTTTGGATTTAATTTTTTTTTACAAATTAAGTCACCTTATACTGACTTAAAATTTATTGGTATATGAAAAATTAACGAATTCTCAATTATATAAACATACTAAAATTCGGAATATTATAAATAATATGTATATATATATATATATATATATATATATATATATATATATATATATATATATATATATATATATATATATGCGTGTGTGTGTGTGTGTGTGTGTGTGTGTGTGTACAGTCAACAGCGCAGGATGACTGCCAGCCACTATTCCTAGTTGACCACATGTCTACAAATTTGGATTTACATGAGATCTATCGCACACATTATGCATCCCTGATGAATATAACCGTTATCTGCTTAGAGATGAATGAATAGATAGGTAGATAAAGGGAGAGATGGAGAGAGAAACAAAGAGAGAGAGAGAGAGAGAGAGAGAGAGTTTAATTGAATGTAAGAGGGTAATTAAAAGAAAAATAGAGAACATTATGTCTAGGTGATTATTAACTGTACAAGATGTGGATTAATGATAAATGAAAAGAGAGAGAGGTAGAGAAAAGGAGGATGAGAGAGAGAGAGAGAGAGAGAGAGAAAGAGATGGAAAAAGAGGAGAGGGAGTTAATATATAGAATGGGTTCCGTTAATTAGATTTATTCACTTCATTTCTTATCCCCCCTCCTCCACCCCACCGCTGTTGTTCACCCTAGGGGTCATTTTTTTCTTTCCATACCCCCCTTCCGACCATTTCTGGGTAATGGTGGTCATTATGGCTTTACCTCTTTCTAATGCAAACTTTCCCCAAGGCATCCACAGTAGTGGTGGTGGTGGTAGCGGTGGCCGTGGGATCGATGAGCTGGACAGAATGATGACGGTACAGAGTTATGAAAGAAGGACCGGGTGCGGATGGGGTAAGGGTGTTCAACGGTCATGGAGTAAGGGACGGAAATCAGGGGGTGGTGGTCGTAGTGGTGAGAATAAAGTATCTGCGCTTTGGTGGATGAGGGGAGGGGTGAGAGGTTGTTTCTTTCTTGCTAATTACCTGGCATTGATTTTGACCAGAGTGAATATGTTGGTGATGGCGAGGGTGCGTGGATGCCTTGGTGGGTCTTGATGGTTTTGCTGATTTTACAGTGGGAGCATTTAATTGTGGTCGGAGCTCCAAGGATAGGGGATGATGCTGTTTAATAGGTAGAGTTTAGGGAGGAAGGGAGGATGGGGAGTAAAAGCGTTGTATTTATTATTGTTTTGTTATAGTTTTCTTGGAGCTTTCTTATTTACTGTATTTTTTTTTTGGGGGGGGGTCGTTTTTCGTTTTCTGTTTTTCGGTATTCGTTTTTCGTTTTAGGATACTTTTATATGAGCTGAGTAATTATTTGTTTTTGTCTACAGCACCATCTTATTATTCCTCTATCTGTTTATTTGTACGTATTTTCTTCCTGCGCTATCACCTCTTTATATTTCTACCAAGTTCTTCTTACTTGATCTCCCCTTTCTCTCTCTCCCTTCCTTCCTTATTCACTCCCTTATCTATCTATCTATCTATCTATCTATCTATCTATCTATCTATCTATCTATCACTTTATATATATATATATGAATGTATATATATATATGTATGTATGTATATATATATATATATATATATATATATATATATATATATATATATATATACCATTGAATAAAATAGATGTTTTTTGTCTATTAATTCTATGTTCAATCCTTTCCAACTTACGAATAAGAGTTTTCAGTTCTGGCGGGAACTGGCTGATGTAATCACCATATTTGTCATAAATCAGAGTACTTTCCAATCCTTCAGGATTCATCGTCAGGGGTATATTAATCTAACCGGTTTTGAACAATTTATAAAGTTTTTTTCTCTTTATTGTTTAATTATTTTATTTATCCTTTTTTTCCATTGGTTAAAATTTATAGAATTTAATGAAATATGCCACGCAGAAAAAATACTGTTTATATATATATATATATATATATATATATATATATATATATATATATATATATATATATATATATATATATATATTCAGAATGTGTGAGACAATACATAATTATTTCCACAGCAAGCCAACATCGCAGCTCACAAGAGCCATGAAAGTCAACAAACCGGAAGTCCAGGCCTCGAGTTTCGCCCTCATTTGTGCTCATCAGTTAGACACTTCCGAACTCAAGATTCAAAATCTGGGCCTCTTCATCTGAGCGGAGGCGCCGCACACAAGAAAGTCTTATTAACGATCATTGATCAAGCAAACAAATCCGACAATGGAATGAACCTACTTTCGTCTTGAACAAGGGATGTGATCATCGCAATCAGCCTTAACCCAAGTCTATGTCTTACTAGTAGGAATTTCTTTTTGTCGGATTTCGTTGAAATTTGCTTGATCTATGATAGTTAATAAGACATTCTCGTATGCGGTACGTTTTCTCAGTTGGTAGAGTGCTTGCTTCGCATGCAAGAGACTCGGGGTTCTCATCCTGAGTTCGGATGTGTTTAACTGATGAGCCCAAATGAGGGCGAAACTATAGTCTTGGATTTCCGGTCTCTTGTGAGATGCGATGTTGTCTGGCTGTGGAAATAGTTATATATATATATATATATATATATATATATATATATATATACATACATACATACATATATATACATACATATATATACATACATATATATACATACATATATATACACATACATATATATATACATACATATATATATATATATACACATACATATATATATACATACATACATATATATACATACATATATATACACATACATATATATATACATATATATATACACATACATATATATACATGCATATATATACACATACATATATATATACATACATACATATATATACATACATATATATACATGCATATATATATACATACATATATATATACACATACATATATATACATATATATATATATATATATATATATATATATAGTAGTCTCAGTTACTAATGTATTTGTAGGAAAAAATCCAAAGAATATCAACCGGATTTATATAATAGTGCTCTATACCAAATAGAGTTATTTTTATCAACATTTCTTTATACAGACATGTACTGGCTATTAATAATTACTGATCGAAACAGTATTATCTCAGTGTAGCTAGAAATAAATAGTAGCAGACCACCCGACGTTGACCGGTCGTAAAATACGCTTAAGTATCATATTTTAATTTATTCAGATTTTTATTAATTATTATACAGCAAATTCTCTATTGGTTATATAGTTATATTATACCCAGTATATAGCAATGGTGTTAAAAAAATTTTAATCATGACATCAGTTCTATCAACTAAAATCGAATCTAAAACATTTAGCGCACTGGCGATATTCGCACTATTTGTGCTAACGTCACATGCATATCAAAACGTGATAAATTAATGCAGTATAACTTATACTTGTATATTTGTTTATACGTTCAGCGCGTAAATTACATCGAACTACATCAGTTAAGTTTTAATATTTTTAAATTTGACCTTATAGTAGCTAATTTTCCAGCTTTTTTTTTTTTTTTCAAATCGGCGTTGTTCCACGGGTCCGAATGTCTCACACATAAAGTTTCAAGTCTGTAGAGCAAAAGATAATGGATGAGTTTGGTAAAGAGCGTTCCGAGATAGAGAAAGAGATTTACTCTAAATACAGCGTCACATGCTATGCAATTATGCACTATGTAGAAAATATACACAAATAGAACTGGGCATAATAGTGAAATAAGAACAGTGACTTAATTAAATGTTCTTTTTAAAGGAATTTGCAAATGTGTTATACTTTATGAAGTCGCTGGTATATTAACCACTAAGTGCACAAGGAATTTGCACTCACTTTAAAATTATAGACGTGAGCTTTTAATATTATTGACAGTACGCTAAATAACTCAACTTTGTAGATAGATATGAGATTAATATATATATATATAACTGAGAATGTCTGTGAGGACACTTCTCAAACTATATACTCAACGAATTTTTGACTTACAGACTTGAAATTCTGTATACAGGTTATTCAGACATGTGGAAAAATTTTAATTCGTTTTCATCTTAAAAAAGGCGCTGCTAAGAAGTCAAAATTGAATAAATGTACCCGAAAGTCGTCGTACCTGGTACCCTGGAGTCAGCGGATTTTTATCTGTTTGTCAACTGTTTCACGAATGCGCATGCGCGGTCGTGAAACATTAAAGTTTCCTTATGTCGAGAATAAGTAGGTTATAAACCCTTTTTAAACATCATAGCACACTCGTCCAATGTTTAGCGTACTTGGCTCACTGTCTTTATGTTTTGGTTTCGATTTCAGTTCGAGTATTATTTTTTTTTTTACTTTCCAGAAGCGAATTGTTTAGAAAAAACATAATACTCGCATGCATACGCCTCAGTTTCTGCTAGAATTAAAATAAAATATTTATGCGTATTTTACGACAGGGCGACGCCTGACGGCCTGCTGCTATATATATATATATATATATATATATATATATATATATATATATATATATATATATATATATATAATAAGGCACCCTGCATGTGTGTGTATGTGAATCTATTACATAAATGGACGAATTCCTTTGAGATATCACACAAATATACACTATGTGTTTGAGTTTTGTATCGGAATGCATCCGATAAGTATCGAAAATTGATAAAAGATCCGATTAAAATAAGAACACTCCGATTTTGACCAAGGTTAACATCGCAAGTGTGTTTGAGTAGTTTTATCACCGCACAAGCAGAAGAGTTAGGCGTATAAAATCAACAGTAGGTTCTTTAATAAGACAGGGACGCGTTCAAAATGAATGTTTCTGTTTAGAGCATTGTTGAACCATGGTATTTAATTTTTGCATTTTAAACTTTAATTTACGTCATTATATGAAAATAATTTTAGAAAATAAACAGTGGGTTCTCTACAATGTAATGTAGAATACAATGTATTGCGGATTAAGTCACTGTGGGAAGGACCGTAAAGCTTCTTTCTGGCGCATTATGGTGAATAAAAAGACAATCAACGGATTTGATTGAAAAAATGGACACTTCCACCGATTTCGATGACAAATAAAGTATTAGAAACGTGCAATATTCGTCGATCCTCATTCAATCTCGGGCAATATCGGGTCTCCTTGCAAGTATATATATATATATATATATATATATATGTATATATATATATATATATATGTGTGTGTGTGGGGGGGCTCTCTCTACCGTGCTAGAAAGCTATTTACACCTGAAGTATCCTGTACCTCTATAAGGCCATCATATGTATAGAGCATTGTTGTCACATTTGGGCCGGTGTATCTGCTACTAGTCTCTCACTCTTAGACAGTGTTGTATTATCTCTCACTCTTAGACAGTGTTCAAAAGAGAGTTGCCAACCAGATAGGTTCCGAACTCTCTTCCAGGCTTCCCATCGACGAAATGTTGCATCCCTCTGCCTGTTCGACCAATTACAAGCACTTGTACCCCCTTCGACGTAAATAGCCCCGACAAACCCGACAAGTAGCAAGATCCCACCCCTTCACAGTAGAGATCCTTAGGTGTAAGAAAGCGTTCTACTCCAATAGTTTCTTTCCCAGAACTGCTAGACTTTGGAACTCCCTTCCGGGATTCTGCTTTCCCAACTGCATCGACATGCAAAAGTTCAAATATAATGTGAACAGACATCTTGCTGCTCATCTCCCTACATAGTATCCCTGCAACTTATGTCCTCGATAGTATCCCCCTACTTCAAAGTGGCACTGTGCCTTGTTTGGGATGAAATATATATATATATATATATATATATATATATATATATATAACTACTTTATTTACTCACATAAAATTAATATACGAAAGTATTGATTTATGCGTAAACTTTAAGTATTTACTTCAAAAGTGCTCAATACGTAGGCAGAGCTAGTCAGTAATTTATAAAATATATATGGCGATTAAGCTACACTGAATATTCGGCGTTTCATCCACACCGCGCCCCTTCCTATCATCCAATGGGCATGCATTTTATCGAACAAAGGATCTGCTCACACACACACACATATATATATATATATATATATATATATATATATATATATATATATATGTGTGTGTGTGTGTGTGTGTGTGTATGTGTGTGCATATATGTGTGTACACATATGTATATTTATATATAAAAAAAGAAAGAAAGGAAGAAAATCGTCTGCCTTAAACCACTAACCTAGTTCTAAAACAGATCCTTTGTTCGATAAAATGCATGCCCATTGGCTGATAGGAAGGGGCGCGCTGATTGGCTAACTAAAATCCTCAACATATATAAAAACGAGAAACAACCACAGAATTCGCGCATAAGCCTGACGAATCCTATAGTGGATGAAACGCCGAATATTCAGTGTAGCTTAGTCGCCATATATATATTTTATAAATTACTATATATATATATATATATATATATATATATATATATATATATATATATATATATATATATATATATCCATGTTAACTCCTCTTGCCTCTCTATCTCTCTATTGTCTACTTTACTATCCCTTCCCTTTTCTAATTCTATCTTTCTCTGTATATTCTTCATACGTGCCACTTTCTTCCTTTCATCTCTCCCCTTTCTCTCTCCCTCTCTCTCACTCTCTCCGTCTCTCTCTGTATCTATTTCTATCTGTTCTATTTTACCCTCTCCTGTCTGTCGTTGGTTCATATACTTTAGGTAGACCTTATATGTCATTAAATAAGCGATAAAATTATAGCCTGTTGACTTAGATTGCGTGATTTATACTAAATTGATGTTTGAATGTGGTTAAAGTTATTGTTACATATTAAATACTAATCCTTATTAATCCCTTTCTATCCTTAACTGTGCATTGAACGGATTCCATAATTCTTAGCTCGAAGCATCTTATCATAACAAAGGTCCGTACAAAATTTTAGTCAAATTGTCCAAGTAGTTTCCGAGAAAATTTCTAGAGTACATATGTGGTATTACGGTGACACACAGACGGACTAAGAAAAATACAATCTATATTATATTTCTCTTATTCTCTCTGTTTGTCAATCCATTCCATGTTTTCTCGGAAACTACTAGAGTGAGATGGCTGAAATTTTGTATAAACCTTAAATACGATAAGGTGCAGCGAATTAAGTATCAAGGTATCCATTTGATGCATAGTTGGAGATTAGTACTGATTAATCACCACACTTCCACATTTACTTTAGAAGTTTTCTTAGGAAATACTGGTCCGATTTGACTTAAATTTTGCATCGGTCTTTGTTATAATAAGGTGCAGCGTGCTAAGTATTACGGTATCCGTTTGGTGCATAATTAGAGATTAATACTGATTAGTCATCACAATACCTCATTTATTTTAGAAGTTTTCTCAGAAACTACTGGTCGATTTGGCTTAAATTTTATCTGAATCTTTGGTATGATAAGGTGAAAATAACTAAGTAATATGGTATCTGTTCGATGTACAGTTGGGGATTAATAGGATTAATAAGAATTAATTACCACAATACGTTATCACGTGACCAGCAGTTTCTACTTTCTTCAATGTCAATAAATGCTTGTCGATATGTTCTCTTTCATAAGCAAGCTCTGTCAATCCCATCCATCGTTTCCAATCCTCTCACAGTTTCGTTTATCATCCTGCTGTCAATCTTATTAATTCTTATCCTCAAGTGGCTTTTGGCCTCGATAGGTGGTGACTCATTAATATTAAAAAAAACTCATCCGTCTTATATTTCTGAATTTTTAAAACATGGATTCATAATTTGTATTAATTGCATTAAGTGGAATACTTTTCTCATCTTTAATGTTATTCTCGCAACGTAACCTTTGACCTCCTTCAAATCTTTCTTGCCGATCTCTGGAATATGTATATGATTTCGAATAAAACCCATTATTTAATACATGGAGATAGCATGTTCTCATTCTATCAGCCATGGTCAGGTAGAAGTTTTAAGTAAATCGCAATTGTTTTTGGCCTTCTGGTCGGGATCAAAGTGTAGTACCTGTTCTGATGCTTCACTTAAGTAATTAGGCTTTGGTGGTCAAATTGGGGGAAACCCTTCATACCGAGACAATTGCTATTTGTTTGGACACTGCCAGAGTGACCCCTTTTGGGGGAGCTGGTTCCCCCCCCCCACCACCACCACATTAAAAACGACCTTGTGTCTAATTTGCTCTCGCAGGGAAGCAAATAAATAAGAAAGTGTAGTATCTATTATTCAGATGCTACACTTCAGTTTCTTGTTCTCTGTCAGTGGAGGAGAAATCCTTCACGACTGGGACAATTTTTAGTTTTGTTCCTTTTCGCCACGTCAAAAAATGGCCCTGGTGTCTAACTCTGTCCCGTGAGGAGTCAAAGTAAATAGCATCACCCACACTGCTCCATGGCGTAACAGACAAAATATTATGTAAATTTCAGTTCTAAGTTGCACTCTTGTGAAGGATGGAAAGTTCAATCATTACTGCAAGTTTAAGAGAGAGCTTCCCGAGTTCACAGGATATGCTTGAAGAAGGTCGCCGGTTACCTCGGCCGAAACGCTGTGAAAATAACAATCAACACAAGAACAAAAGCCCGAATTATCTAAATAATCCAAATTCCTGGGGTTTATTCTTCCTATCAGGTGCCTGCATGCAATATTCTATTTATCGATTGGTCCGTCACATTTACATATAGCAACTGTACTTTTATTGATAAATGCACAGATAGAATGGACGCATCTCATGAATTCCCACGTTTGTTTGTTTGTTTGTTTGTTTGTTTGTTTGTAGGTTCTTTCTGTTTTCTTATTGAATAATTGTTTTTCTATTTTTTTCCACACTGTTTTCTTGATTCTGTACATTTCTTCTAACTGGTCGGAATCCATTTTTTTCTTTTACCTTTCGTAATTGTCTGTCCGAATGCTCGGTGTATTTCAAAGCGAACAAATGATTCCTTTCTGCTGTGAGGAATTCTGGGATAATAACAATGGCAGTCAGGTGTAGAGAAACGATTGTATTTCTTCTTCCGAGAATATTTTTTGTTTTTGCTTTGTATCCACTCCCTCCCTCCCCCTCTCTCTCTCTCTCTCTATCTCTCTCTCTCTCTTTCTCTTTTGCTCTATCTATTTCTTCCCTTCGTTCTCTTCCCTTATCTCTCCACGTCCTTCTCAAACATAGGGTGTGGTAACATAACACTTACTAAAATGGAATAGCGACTTCAAACCTCCATTAGATCTAAAATATTTACCTTTATATTCATGTAATTAGGAAAAGTATTGAAAAGCCAATAACAGCCGTACTTAAACTTTTTACGAGGTGGGGTATGCTTTCACCGGGCAACGCCGGTTAACGGGTCCTGCTAGTATGTCATAAAACAGAATTGTCGAACTGGATACTTTATTATTAACGTCTACTTTTAGTCTCGGTTTTAATATTTTTTTCTTTTTTATTCTCTCCCCTTCTTCTTCTTCTTCTTCTTCTTCCTTTCACCATTTCAATCTTTCTTCTTTCTTTTCTGTGTTTATTTGTTGTCTAATTCCTTTATTACTTGAAGAGTCCCCCCCTTGCAAAACGTTCACAAAAATACTCGACTACCTACAACCGCTATAAACGATTTTTCCAACTTTCTATCTTTGCATAAATCTAAAACGCAGATTCCATGAACATGGCTTCTTTCTCAGACCTTCCCGCCGGTGGAACACTGTTCCTCTGTCCTGCTTACCGGTTGAATACAACACGGAAGCCTTCAAGTCCAATGTAAACAAATTCTTGTTGAGATGCCTCGATTAATAATCAAATTATACCCTATTTACACTATGAAAGATTACACTACTACTTTATATTCATTAATCCTTATCCTCGAGTGGCTTTCGGGTCTTGATATGTTGTGACTTCTGAGTAAAAAAAAATTCATATTTCTTTATTTTCTACGTTTTTTTTCCTCCTTTTTGTTATTCCATCCTTTATTTCATCCTTTGTTTCTTCCGCTTTTTCCTTCATCTTTCCATTGTTTCACCCTTTTCCCATCCTTTTTTACTTGTTTTCTTTTCAGCTTTTCTTTCTTCTTTCCTTTCTCTTTTATTTCTGTTGTTATGAATTTAATTTCGCAATTAATTATTTTTTTTAATTTACATTATATTTGATTCTATTGCATAAAAAAATTAAATGAATAATCGATCACTAACAAATAAAATAATAGCAATAAAAGTCACGCAGAGACAACAAACACACACGTCCATGGACACATGAAAAATGGTCGCACAAATTTCTTAATATAAAGATTCATCTGGTTGGATGCTTCTAACGTTCCAGAAGGTATTTCACTCCCGACCCTGACTCCAATTGTGTAGGGGGTCCTTGATATGACCTTAAACTATATCCAGTGGTGAGGCCCCAGCTTGCGGGCTTTGGGGAGTGTGGAACCACTCTTTAATTACCATTGCTCACAGGTCCATACTGACCCGGAGTGGTAGTACCTGTTAGAGTCCCAACTATGGGCTAAATAGAAACCGACTTGAAAATAACAAATATATTCTATTAAAAAGATTTTTCTTCAAAATCTTTGGATTTGGCGTTAAATAACCCGAAAAGGGTTGATATGCCGTAAAACAAAAACATTCATAAGATCCAATTGTGTAGGATTCAAGTATCCTCTAAGATAGGGTACTGTTGTCACATCTGAACAGAAACTGCTCAGAACACTTTCATGTCTTGGCTAGGTACAAAACTGATTCAAAATCCAGTGGCGATGTTCTTTCCTAATTCCTACAGAGGAGACGTTGCAAGTCTATCTCTTCTCTGTCGTTATTTTAATGGCAGGTGCTCGACTGAGCTTTAATCTATGGTTCTGCCCTGTAAAACATTCACAAAATTCTTCTAACTACAACCCCTGTCAGCAATTCCCCTTACTCTCTATTTGTGCCTAAAATCAAACGGATGAGCAAATTTTCTTCCTAAAACTACACTTTTGCGGAACATAATTCCATGGGGTTGCTTCCAGTCTGACTATAGATAGTATTTCTCAAGTCTAATTCAAGCAAGTTCTTGTATAGCTGTCCTCTTAAATAACAAGTCTAAGGTAAGCAAGTCTCGAGTAGCTTTTGGGCCTTGATAAGTGCTGATTCCTCAATAAAAAATATCATCTTTGTCTGTGTCTTTTGTTTTACGTTTGTATTCTTAACTTTTAAAAATTATTTTAGCATAAGTCAGGCAAATCTGACAAAACATTTTATGCTTCTATTTTTAAGTATTTAATTACTTCCTCTCTAGGCAGTTAGACACACAGTCAGGTGTTGATTAGATGAAAATGTTCCTGCAAAACGAATTGGTTTCGTACCCGGTACACTCAAGTTTTCAGCCCGCGTCGGTAACCACTTAGCCAGCGTCACCCCCTTTTGTTCTTCGGTAGTTCTCTTTTGTTTTATTGAAGCTGGACCCATGGAATCGGTTTAAATCGTTAAGACACATTTGATTAGAAGTTTTCGAAGCTATTTATGGTTGTTTCTTTGCTAAAAAAAAAAAAAAAAAGATGACATAATCTCAAAATTATCGAAAAAAAAAACAAAACTTAAGTGTATTTTTATGATCCCATTTTGAATGATCTTTGAATGATCAGGCAGGGTGACCCCTAAAACTTCCTTATTTTCTGAGCGCCCTCAACCCTTACATCTGAACAAAAAGCATTTAAAATTGACCTCCCATCGTGTTTTTTAATGTTAACACAAGTAGAAAAAAACAGCCTTCATTCCCCCTAACCCATGACTTTCCCTTCCTCTCCTACTCTCTCTCTTTCTCTGATTCACAAGCATAAACTGATTAATTTGTGTTAAATTTTATTTATTTTTTGTATGTGAAAAATGTATACTTTTTTTTGTTGATTCCTTCTTCCATGTATCAATTTTATCACTTCTTTTTATTTCTTAACGGGAGATTTTTTTTTTTAATTTTTATTTTAGCAAATTTTTATTTTAGAAAATTTATTTATTTATTTATTAAAATAAAAAAATAGAAATATTAAAAACATTTTTTTAAAAAAGCCAAAAAGGAAAACCTCTTCTTTCTTTTCGAAAAAAAAAAAAAAAAAAAAAAAAAAAAAAAAAAACAGTTTCCGGAAAAATGCTTCACTGTCCTTACTCATAGTTGACATTATGCAAGCTTTATTCGCTTCTGTCGAATTTCGCAGTGGGTATCTGAATTTAAAAGCAGCAGAAGAAAACAGTTTTCTCAAATGGAATTCTTTTCTGCGGCTTTAAGTTGTTTGAGGATTTACCCCCTAGAAAGCTGATACTCGATAAATACCTTAAATATAGGATGTGACAAAAACGACCTTCATACCAAATGAATAAAAGGAAGCATTTTGAAAACCTGGAAAACAGCTCTTATAAACGTTCGTTTTTATTTATAATAAAAACAAACTATAATTTATGTAGGTATACATTTAATTATTTATCATCATCATCATCAGCAGCAGCAGCAGCATCAGTAGCAACAGCATCTCATACCATTCTTAGATAGCTCTTTGTTCCATTAAGGTGGGCCCATTGAATCGACTCACGTTGTTTGTATTTAGTTATATTAAATTAAGTTATCTTAAACGAAGCATATTTAAGGCTACTTTTGACATTTTCTTTGTGAACAAAAATGGCAGCTTCAACTATCATAATATGGTATTTGTTAAATATTTTCGAAGATCTGTCGGGGGATCTATTGTTAGCAAGGAACACTTACTCTTTCACGAACACCTGGTTCTACGATGTAGTTTGCGAAAGCAGTTTACGTCTGCGCGCAATCAAGAAACCACATTGCATTGAGGTTGGTTGGTTGTTTTTGTTTTACGGCATATCAACCCTTTTCGGGTTATTTAATGCCGAATCCAAAGATTTTAAAGAAAAACATTTTTTAATAGAATATATTTGTTGTTTTCACGTCGGTTTCTATTTAACCCATAGTTGGGGACCCTAACAGGTACTACCACTCTGGGTCAGAGTGGACCTGGGAGCAATGTAATTAAAGGGTGGCTCCACACTCCCCAAAGCTGGGGCCTCACCACTGGATATAGTTTAAGGTCATATCCAGGACCCCCATTGAGGGACTTTTACCCTCTGCAGGTGTGGGGGCAGTCGGCGTATTCTAATGCCCCACTGACAGGGCCCACATTGCATTGAGAGGGATAAGATTACGAAATACCAACTCCTCATGCGCGACATGAAAAAAAGAAACTGGGACCATGAGAAGATCTCAACCATTTCATTAACCGGATTCATGAAGAAAGGAATTAAAAAAAAAAAAACTGTCTGGTGAATATAATCGGTGAATCAAGTGCAATACAAACAATTGCACTCGAAGGAACGGTTATAATCTTGTAAACATCTGTTGATTGGAGTGAGTGAAATTCACCTTATGAAAAACAAAAAGATAAATGATAATAAATAAGAAATGATAATGATAATAATTTCATAACTAGTGGGACCTGCGGGAATTCCACAAGGGACTGATTCATATGTAATATATTGATGTAGGCATTCTGTAAATGTTCAGCGTAAATGGAGACGCCTCGATATTATTGTATCTATTTACAATGCCTCCCCACGGGACAGAGTTAGACACCAAGGTCGTTTTTTACTGTGGAGAAAAGGTACAAAAATAAAAAAAAATTGTCTCAGTCGTGAAGGACTGATCCTCCACCGAAAGAGAACAAGAAATGGAAGTGCAGCATCTGAAGAACAGATGGTATTTATTTGCTCCCCCACCGAGCAAATTAGGCACAAGGCCGATTTTTAATGTGAGGAGTGAAGGGAGGGGGGAGGGAAAAAGGGGACCAGCTCCCGAGAGGTGGGAAATGGGAGCTGGTTAATGGTCAGGCATGTGGGGTTGCCACCACATCTGGTCTTTGCTAGTCATAGCTAGTCATAGCTTGCAGCATCTGAAGAACAGATACTACACTTTGATCTTGATCAAATTGTACCTCTTTTGTTAAAACTGCAAAAGAATTCATCTAAGCTAGCAGGGACGCCAGGCGTAGCCCGGTCGTAAAATACGCTTAAATATGATATTTTAATTCTTGCAGAATTTGTATATGTTATTATAGAGTTAATGTTCTGTCGATGCTTTTATATTATAAAGTTGCGATTTCAAAAATAAAAAAATATATCTATATGACTTGGGTTCATAAGCTTGAATCGAAACCGAATCCCATACTTAGGAATATATATATATATATATATATATATATATATATATATATATATATATATATATATATATATATATATATATGTTTACACAACTGTTGGAACAGTCGGAAAAGAAAGATACAGGAAGGGAATTCCAAGGTCTATGTTTATCTAATTATATATACTAATGTTTATCTAATTTATATACGCGTTTGCGGAGTGTATGACCACACTAATAAAATTAGTGAGCAACTTCAACAACAAAAAAAGTCAGTCATTCTTTAAATTTCTATAACAGCATTAGAACACATTAGACATTGGTCAAATCAGGAAAGGATGGCAAGAATATTGCATAGATAGATAAAAGAAAGAGAGAGAGGGGTGAATGACTTGTGTAGTTAATTATAAATTACGGAACATTAGAACAATTAAAACAGAATTTTTCTTCAAACGTAACTCAATCTCAGAATTAAAGTGAAATTTTAATGTGCATTTTGTGTTATTAAACTATATAAGGAAAAGCCTTAGGAAAATAAACGTTGATGAAGACGTATGTATATTAGACAGAAAATAAGTCTCTTGACTTTTATACGAGAATAATAGAGAACAATAACACTTTTGTATAAAATATTAAAGTATAATGATTACTTGGCATAAACATAATAGTATTAACAATTATTATCCCAAGAATTAAAGAGTATCATATTATTTTTTTATGTAAGTATGTCTTAGCAGACGTATCAGAGTTTATGAATTTTTGAATGAAATCAAAATGGAATAAATAGTAGTAGTGAGTTGTGATCCAACGGGTCAGGGTTACGTATATATATATATATATATATATATATATATATATATATATATATATATATATATATATATATAATATAAAGCTGAACGTCTGTGTGTGTCTGGTCATAAATAGGCTCCTATATGGTTGACTATTATAGAAAACTGATCACATATAATGATAGAAGATGTATCGAGACAAAGGAATGGGTATGTTTGATCTGGCATAATAATGATCCATTAAAATTGTGGGGTCTGCGTACGCGCCTGGTTCACAAAGTATGGGAATAAAAAGTTTAAAAATTAAAAAAAAAACCTTTACAAGTGTTTTTGATATAGATGCACATAATACTTTGATAAGTATGTTTTATCTTAAATAGGGATGGTATAATAAAATTGTGGGATCTGCGTTCGCGCCTGGCCTCCATAGAATGGAAATAAGCACAAACTTAATTAAGACTTTTCATATCTATCTGCGCAAGTATACTTTGATAATTATGTTTCAGTTTGAAGAAATATGGTATAATAAAATTATGGGGTGTTCGTTCGCGCCTTGACGTCCATAGAATGGAAATATGTCACAAAGTTTAACAAGGTTTTTTAATATAGATCCACAGAATATTGTGATAAGTGTTTCAGTGTGAAAAGGTATGATATAATAAATTATGGGGTTTATCTATTTTATTTTTACTTTCATCATATTTTGCTTTGGTTTTGATACCCCCAAATTCGAAGCTATCTCTTTACAATCCTTCCTTTTCATAACCTATCATACTTTCATAAAACAGAGTCCATTTTCTGTAGGCTGTTTTTGAACCCAGTCAACGACGGGTACTTTAGCTAGTGTGTGTATATATATATATATATATATATATATATATATATATGTGTGTGTGTGTGTGTGTGTGTGTGTGTGCGTGTGTGTGTACATATATAATATATAATATATATATACTAGCAAGGAGACCCGACGTTGCCCGGGATTAAATGATGTTCAACAAATATTTCACACTTCTATATTTTTATTGTCATCGAAATCCGTGAACTCCCCCGGAAGGAAGCTTCACATGCCTCCATTCAGTAACTTAGTCCAACATATGTTATTTTACATTGTACTCTAGAGAACCTACTGTTTCTTTTATGAAATTATTTTATAGAAACTTCTTTCCAGTTAACATAAAAAAAATATATAGAAATTTACGTGCGGAGTTTGAACCTACAGACCACGTCATGCAAAAAAAAAAAAACACGCTATAAACTTAGCCACAGTAGAATTGTCACGGCCCATTGTTCTATCATTGTTGCTAAGCGACGACATGGAAAAACGGTTTCGATTATTAATTATAAGAAAATTATACAGAGTATTCTGAGAATAACTTAACTAATATCACTCACAGACTTATACATTAAAGTTTTGTAAATTTTAAAGAAAATCTGTTCAACCGTTTCGGAAACTATAAGGAACAAACTCTCACACACACAGAAAATATGCATTATATAACTGTAGAGATATATATGAAGAAAAAATATAAAATGGCTAGTAATGCATGAAACCGGGTGTTAAAATGATGTGACGTATGGAACAAAAAAATGGACAAACGAAAAAGCCTCTTGTGGAGTTTTTTTTTTTTTAATTATCTTCATAAATCCATTTATTTTCCAGACCAATCCTAAGTACAAAACAGTAAAATTAAATTAGATAACCATGGCGGTAGAAGTCTTTGATATTTCAAGATTATAAACTTTTTTTTTCCAGAAAGAAAGGGACTAAAAGAAATATCGTAAAAAAAAATGCAATAGAAAAAATGGATATATATGAAGATACGAAAAGAAGCACTACAAGACTCGCATTCGATTGTCCATTTTTGTCGATAAATCACATCGTTTTATCACCTGGTACTCTGTATTGCTACTTCTTATACTCTTCCAAATGTATTTACCAGCAATGCTTCAGGCAAACTACCTTTCCTTTATATATATATATATATATATATATATATATATATATATATATATATATATATATATATACAATTAGAGTTTATATATTCAAATTTCATTTAGAAAGAATTATTTTCTCGAAATTAAAATGTATTGTTTTAACCAAAGAATATAATATTTAAAATAATACATTGTATCCTTTGGTTCAAAAAATAAATTTTTGGTTTGAAAAAAAAATGATACTTTCGAAATGAAATTTGAACATATAAACACGAATTTTATTTGCTCTACCTAGTATATTGAGCAATTTTATTTGGCTGGGATTGTCTTGTATTTTTATATTATCTTCCTAAAATATTTTGTAAAATTTGAAACCACTAGATTAACTAGTCTGTAATCTAATTCATTTCAACATCTTGAAGTATATATATATATATATATATATATATATATATATATATATATATATATATATATATATATATATTAGTGATGGGAGGATTTCGAAAATTATCGATTCCGCAGTAGATTTCCGAGTCCGATACAATTACCGATTCTGATTCTGATTCTTTATAGAACTGTAGATATTTAACTATATAATTGTTATATTTTTTTTCTCGATTACCACAAAAACACATGTTAATTGTACTGATTTTTTCTCAAGCGTAAAATACATTTGCTGCGGATGATCTAAAATTTTAGCTTCAGTAATAGTTTAAAATCAATAAATATATTTTTTTAAATTCTATTATTATTACCATAAATATGTGATATTGTTTACTCAAAATTTTTAAAAATACAATCAAAGAATCGTTTTTGGTATCGGGAAATAATCACAATTTTTTTTCCATTCCGATATCGATTTCGATACAGATTCCGATATTCCCAAAGCTTCGATTTTTCCGATTCGAAATAATCGTTCCAACGCTAATATATATATATATATATATATATATGTATATATATATATATATATATATATATATATATATATATATATATATTTAAGCTTGCGGTTTGTTTACAAACAAGCGGTTTGAGCACTTTACAAGTGGCGGACGGATGTTTATTTAAATAGACATTCGGAGATATTAGTTGCGGGCATCGCTTCTGCGGTCGAGGGGTAGAACTGTATACTCTCATCACGACGGTCCGAGGTTCAATCCGTGTCTTGAGAGAGGTAGTAGTCTAGCGGCACTAATGAGTTGTGATACAACGAAACAGGACTGTATGTCGATGACTACGAATATATATGTATATGTATTATATAATAATATATATGTACTATATATTAATATATATATATATATATATATATGTGTGTGTGTGTATTATATGTAAATTCATAAATAAGTAGCTCCTCAGTTTTTAGTATAATAAATTCATATATATATATATATATATATATATATATATATATATATATATATATGTGTGTGTGTGTGTGTGTGTGTGTGTGTGTGTAACGAGATGTTTTGCTTATCAAATCAATGGCCAAATAGAAAAGGCAATGAAGAGCATCAGAAATTAAAAATAGCTTCGAATTTAAAATATTTGCTGTCTTTAAAAAGTGAATACATTTAAATCCCCAGCTCACCACCTTCTCCCTCTCTCCCTTCACTACTTTCTCTTTCTCTCCTCCCCTTCCCCTTCTTATCTATCATTTG
>NC_136502.1:75498798-75516298 GCF_053919585.1 Euprymna scolopes
ATATATATATATATATGTGTGTGTGTGTGTGTGTGTGTGTGCGCACGCGCGTGGGGGGTGTTAATTAGTGATATATAATAAGTAATCTTCCTTAATTAATAGCAAATGTCCACGCACACGTATATACATACACACACATACGAACAAGCACACGTTTACACGCATGTGCGTGTATATGTGTATAGATATGTGTGGATATACGTGATTGTATATGTGTTTGTGTGCATATGCCAGTATGGGAATTTTTCTTTTAATTAAGCTTAGATTACGTATTGTCTATCTTTAATTATATGTGTGTGTATGTGTGAGCATTTTTCATTTAATTAAGAATACAGGTAAACTCGCGTGTTGTCCATAACTAATTGGCCATTAATTCGGTGAATATCTTCCTGAAGACGATAGCATCAAATATGTCGACAATTTTGATCATGCGATCATTTAAAATTTTAGCAACTATTAAAGGTATGGCCATGTTTCTCACCCAGTTTTGCTTTTGTTTGTCGAATTTTCAAAGTTATAAATGAAGCTATAACAGCTTTGGATATTATGAATAACAAGCTGAAACAGCAATACTAGTAGATTTAATTGCATGTTGGTTGTTTTATGACATATCAACAACCCCTATGGGGTTTATTCCAAATGCAGTCATTTTTGTCAAAAATAAGTCTTTAAATTCTTATATTAAGCTTTGGAATAAATGTATTAAATTGCTGCATAAATTACCGATGTTTTTTTTTATTTTAAAAAAATAAAAAAAAATTTAAACAGTGGAAGTAAGTTTGTGTCGGACCCAAGCTCCAAGTTTTTGTGTAAATCCCATCGATTGAAGGTGGTGTGAAATTGTCGTAAAATCACACTTCATCTTTTCACCCAATTCTCTGCATATCTGATGCCCATCTTTCTTCAAAAGAACCCTGAGTTAGTATTCGTCTATCTTGATTGGTCTTCTGGAAGGAGGAGCGTCATTGAGGTCAAAATTACTGTGTTTGAATCTGGTAAACCAATCTCGAACAGTTCTCTCAGCTATAGGGTTTTCTCTATATGCAGTACAAATATCATTGGTCACTTCACTTGCTTTTTGATCTCGATTAAAGGCAAAAAGAAGGAAGTGTCGAAAATGTGATTTTTATTTTATCTACTTGACAATCCATTTGACGGTTCTGAAAAACGAGGAAAAATTATATGAGCAAAAAAACAAAACAAAAAAAATACGATAAAAATTATCTTGTAGAACATAATACGTGGTTTCTAATGATATATAACACTTTGCCAAATATCCAAACATATTTTTGAACATTTTTTTATTTAACGGTCTGAACTTATGCAACAATCTGATACGTTTCTGTTTGGTTCGATTATTTAAATTGATTTTGTAACATTTTATTATTTTTACTTGTTTTGCTACATTATACTGTAATTAGTTTTATGACATTAAATTATTATTTTAATTACTCACAAACAAGCAATATGTCCACTTAGAATGTAAATGGCTACTATTTGGGGTCGCGTTTAACAAGCAACTGCGGAGAGTTGAGCAGTAACATTACTGTTCATATTGCATTTACAATTCTGCATGTTAATACAGTCAGAGAAGTAGGAAATACGAAGGGAATTCCAAGTCTAGCAATCGCAGTCAAGAAATTATTGGTGCAGAAGACTTTCCGACATCTAGAAACTTCAACAATTAATGGGGTGGGATTTTGCTGCTTGTGAGTTAGTTGAGAGTACTACGCCGAAGGGGCAAAAGCGCTGGACCTTCATCGGCGTACATTTAAGTAAAGTACTTGTAAAATATGAACAGGCGTGCACCATTGGTGTGATGGGACAGCGGTTGGAGCTTAGCCGATAGTGTGGGGTCTATTAGATTTGAGGCTCTTTTTAACCTGTTTAATGGGAGAGAGACAAGTAGTAGGGGCACCAGCCCTGAATGGTGGATTGGTAAAGATGTGAGTAGTTTTCTAGCACGGGAGATAGAGCTCAGCTAAGCTGGGCTCCAGCTTCTTAAGCAGTAAAACAAATGAAGAATTCAAAATAGTTTTGTACGTGTCATATTCTTTTTTTGTCGTTAAATACGTAACTCGACAAATTTATTAGGCCCTTAGCATATCACAGAAAGACAGTTTTCTTTTTCCGAACAAACTTTCCGTGCAAAAAATTATGAAAACACACAGACACAGACACACACACACACACACACACACACACACACACACACACACACACACACACACACACACGCGCGCACGCACGCACGCACGCACGCACACACATATATATACACATATAAAAACACACACATACACAAACAAACACACAAACACACATACAAACGCACACACAAACACACACATACACATACGCACACAAACGCATAAACAGACACGCAAGCAACAATTACACATACAGACACATTTACATATGGGAGTGAAAGTAAATATGTATATATATATATATATATATATATATATATATATATATACTTTCATTTATTTCCTATTTCATTTAATTTCATATATATATATATATATATATATATATATATATATAAATAAATAATAATAAATATATATATATATAAAAAAACATTTCAGATGACTTTTGCTCGTATCCAGATGTATTTAAATAATGTGTTAGATTTGACCTTTGTGCAGCGAGGAGTGAATTTAATGATGGCGAATCTGACGTGTTTATGTAGATAATTAGAGAGAAAAAAAGAACATAAGAAACACAGGAGACAAAAACAAATGCAACAAACAGAATAATTGACACAAGTCTGAAAAAAAAAATGGCGGCGAAATAAAGCGCGAACGAGGTAAAAATGAAGACGACTAAAAGACACACAAAAAAAACGAGTTTGATTTGTTTCAAGTTATGTACGTTATTTTAATGAAGTGCTTTGAGGAAAAAGAAGTCAACTGGGAATTTAAGCTAATATAGACATGTGTTAATTTGCCCCACGTGTTCACGTATTAATGATGGAAGTGTGGCACGGAGAAAACTTATATTTTATATACATATTTCAAAATTCAATGATTCAATTACACACACACACACACACACACACACACACACACACACATATATATATATATATATATATATATATATATATATATATATATGTATATATAATGCGTGTTAAGTATGTATTCGTAGGATAAAAATACAGAGAATTGTCATCCATTTTATACAATATTACTCAATAGTAAATAAGGCTATTTATATTAATATTCATATTAATATTTATATTAATAATTATATCGATATTTATATTAATATTTATATCAATATTCATATTAATATTTATATTAATATTTATATTAATATTTATTCATACAGACACGTACAAGCTTTGATACACTGGCATGAAAATGTTTCTGTAGATCTGTACTTATTAATAATTAAAATCTCCTCAGGCGAAAAGTCTGCCTTTTCATTTAGGAATTCATATTGAAAATGCTTTTTTTAATATGAATACTTGAATAAAACGACAGTCTTTTCGCCTGTAGAGATCTTAGATATTAATATAATTCTTCCACACACACACACACACACACACACACACACACACACACATATATATATATATATATATATATATATATATATATATATATATATATATATATACATATATATGTAAGAAGCGAAAGAGAGAAGAATTTCCATAGAAAGACGAAATAATTTTCCAAACAGAACAATTCGTTATGAGTTTCTATTTAAAACTATTAATTTCTTATAAGCTGTTTATAGCAGAAACATGCAAATTAGGAATCCGCACAGCATATTGCTAGTGTTTACAGATTACTATATATAAGTTTTTTTTTAAAAATTACTGTAACACAGAATGAAATAAGCACTATGGGTTTACATGTTAATATAGTTAGCTTTATTGGAAAACATTTCACGTCTGTATATAGTCATGCAACTGTTTCGCTGTGTCACAATTCTTCGGCTTGGCTAGACCAGTACCCATCTCAATCCAAGGCCTACGATTATCGAGTCGATAGTCGTTAGCCAACATGTTACGGGATGGGCGCCGTCGCAAATGATATTTAACAGCGTTTTTATACAAACATTAACCGCCATTTCCCACAGTGCACTATTTGTTTTGATCTACAAAGATTTTTGCACTACTCTAAAGTAGTAGCAAATGATACCATTACCAAGATTGCTCAACTCGAGAATTGGGGGCTCATCCACAGACAGACTGTTTCGAAGCATAACAGCTCTTCAAAGTGGCCGGACCAACACCCATTCTCAGCCCGCGTGGAGTTACGTAAGTTTATATATTTTTATATACGAGATTAACGCCTTAACTAATTAACTCATCATTATAAATTCTAGAAGACAGCGTAAGTGATCCGATAGTGTGCTATGTTTACCTTAATTTAGTTTTATTCAAAGGGAGTAAAGAGGAAGCGGGAGCTGTTTGTTAAGCTATAAATCCGATTTATGCTTGAAACTTTAACAATAAATATTTGACATCAATTAATAAATATTACTCAAATTTCAGTTTATTTTACTGTTTAGAAAGGGTTTTGTAAGGGACATAATTGATATACAATTAGTCGAGGAGGGGGGGTAAATTATCTGTTATCCGTCTATCTATTAGTTTATCTAATTATCGGTGTATCTATCTATCTATCTAGCTAGCTAGCTAGCTAACTGTCGAAGTAAACAAGAGATGTAAAGCTATGTTTCTATGGGCTATCAAGACATCCTAAAACATGTCAAACTCGGTGAACTGGTCAAGTTTACACTGGAAGGTATCTGAATAGCTAACCGGTAGGACGTGTCGTCTGTCACGTGTTCCAATTTGCTGAAGCAAAGTGTTGATTTCGATTAAAGACTTTAAAGGAAGAAGATGATCTGAAAGCGGTCTCCTTACGAAGGGGGAGAGGTCTCAAACGTGGAACGTAAAAAAAACTAAACCCCAGCTAAGATCGTCGATCACTCCTTTGCTATGACGACTGCCTGGAAGAAATAAAGAAATATGTATACATATAAATATACAGCGTCTTGGTCTGTCTTCAGCCGTCTTTGTTTACACCGAGTCCCTCTCCCCTGGCTGAAGATCTTCCAGAGAAACAATAGCAGAACAGGTATGTCGTATGTAATTATGACACACGCACTCATCAACACCTAGACGAGACTAACTACGGGCCGTAAAACAGACTGTTACGTACATATGTAGATAAGACAACATATGGTCCAAATAGTGTAGAACCAACAGACATTTTAGTGACACGTAGATACACTCAAACACTACGATTCTAATAAGTATATACACATCACAAACCCAAATAGGTCATAAAGACAAGTATATACACATGTATGTTTTTATTAGTAAAATATATACTCATTTGGTGGTTTTACAAACATCCCGCTTTTTTGGAACTGTAGCCCCACAATATAACAATGACATTGGCACAAGCTTTAAATCACAAAATATAAAAATGGCGTCTAATGCCAAAGTTACTACCAAATTTTCCTAAACACCACATTTATTGAAAATCTGAAAAAAAAACTTATTATTTTTTAACAATTTTAACTTTTCAACGATAATTTCAATATTAAAACAAAATCAAGAGGAAAAACGTGCACATATTTGAAACATTTTGAAGAGGATATTAGTATATAGATATAAAATTAATTAATCCATAAGGGTAGCATGTTCTTGTTCCGTCCACCTTGTACTTTGTAGAAGTCTTAAGTAAATAGCAGTTGTATTTTAGTGTCGTCGGCACTGAAGTTCAGTCCAAATGAGAGCATGCAATCCCCATGGATTAAATAAAAAGAGCCCCGTTCGAAGTACCGTGCAGTCTACCGAGCTCGACAGAAAGATTCCCGAATTCAACAAGATTCACCTGAAGAAGGCCGGTTATGTCGACCGAAAAGTTGTGATGAGAACAATAGTTCGAAGAAAACAAATAATACGAATGATTAACCCTCATCTAAAGAAATCAGGTTCGTAAGAGAACATTAGACCACATGAAGTGAACGTTTCTTAAAAGCATTCCAAACTGTAAAGTACGCTTTTATGAAATATATTAAAAGCAATTTTTTTTTTCTTCGTTTGTTTTTTTACACGGGAATCACTACTTCTCAAGGCCAAGAGGTTACTCGAGGATAAGGGTTAATGGGTATACATTAGTCAACGTGATTATAGTGTAGTAAGCGTAAGTAGTGTGAGTTTTGTAAATCGGATTACTTAGGGGAGGGGCAGTTCATGAAGAACTTGTTTACGTTGGACTTGAAGACAATCAGATTGTAATCAGCTGGAAAGCAGGCAATCTGAAGAGAGTTCCACAGGCGCGCAGTTCTAAGAATGAGGCTTTGTTCATGGAATCTACATTTAGTTTTAGGCACAGATAAAGATTCAGGTAAATTATTGATAGTGGTTTCGGCTAGAAGTGTGTTTTTCGTGAAAGTTTGGTGAGAAAATTTCTACGTCCAATAACTCCGTTGGCAGCAGTGGATATATTAATTTTAATATGAAATATCAAGTATTTGTCAAAACTAATTTTTCTTTAATTAGGGAATTATCTAGTTTAATTGGTAGTAATGTCCAGTGTTTAAATAAAAAATCCAGCACTGCCACGATGGGGAACATCCTAGTCCCAATTATGTATTGTTCCACTCAATCCTCAGAGGGCATTGATTTATAAAACCAGACCTTAACTTTCAAACACGCCAGGAGACGGTATCCGCGTCTGTCAATTAAGGTATGGAAGCACAAAATCGATACAATACTTCCGCTATTCTTCGGAACTGATTACGTATACATTTGGGAACAAATATTATGCTATTTTTTGTTAATTTATTTTTTAAAACGTATTTACGTTTTGATTTTTTTTTCTAATATAATTACGTTTTTTATGTACTTTATTAAAATATATTTTATTTAAATACACTTTATTCAAATATACTTTATATGAATACACTTTATTTAAATTTACTTTATTACAATATATACTTTATTTGAATATACTTCATTTAAATTTAATTCATTCAAATATACTTTATTTGAATATACTTTAGATAAATTTAATTCATTCAAATATACTTTATTTGAATATACTTTATTTACATTTAATTCATTAAAATATACATTATTTGAATATACATTATATAAATTTAATTTATTCAAATATACTTTATTTGAATATACTTTAGATAAATTTAATTCATTCAAATATACTTTATTTTAATATACTTTATATAAATTTAATTTATTCAAATATACTTTATTTGAATATACTTTGTATAAATTTAATTAATTCAAATATACTTTATTTGAATATACTTTATTTACATTTGATTCATAAAAATATACATTATTTGAATATACATTATATAAATTTAATTTATTCAAATATACTTTATATGAATATATTTTATTTAAATTTAATTTATTCAAATATACTTTATATGAATATACTTTATTTAAATATAATTCATTCAAATATACTTGTTTTGAATATACTTTATATAAATTTAATTCATTCAAATATACTTTATTTGAATATACTTTAGATGGATTTTATTTATTCAAATATACTTTATTTAAATATACTTTAATTAAATTTAATTTATTCAAATATACTTTATTTGGATATACTTTATTTAAATTGACTTTAATCAAATATACTTTATCTAAATATACTTTATTTAAATTTAATTTATTCAAATATACGTTTTTTGAATATATTTTATTTAAATTTAATTTATTCATATATACTTTATTTGAATATACTTTATTTAAATTTAATTTATTCAAATATACTTTATTTAAATATACCTTATTAAAATGAAATTTATTCCAATATATTTTATTTGAATATATTTTATATACATTTAATTTATTCGAATATACTTTATTTGGATATACTTTATATAAATTTAATTCATACAAATATAATTATTTGTATATTAAATTTAATTCATTCAAATATACTTTATTTAAGTATACTTTATTTAAATATACTTTATTTGACTATACTTTATAATATGTAATTTATTCAAATATACTTTATTTGAATATACTTCATATAAATTTAATACATTAAAATATACTTTATTTGAATATACTTTAATTAAATTTAATTTATTCAAAAATACTTTATTTTAATATACTTTATTTAAATTTACTTTATTCAAATATACTTTATTTGAATATAATTTATTTAAATTTAATTTATTCAAATATCCTTTATTTGAACATACATTATTTAAATTTAATTTAGTCAAATATACTTTATTTTAATATTCTTTATATCAATTTAATTAATTCAAATATACTTTATTATAATATACTTTATTTAAATTTTACTTTATTCAAATATACTTTATTTGAATACATTTTATTTAAATTTAATTCATATAAATATACTTTATTTGAATATACTTTATTTAAATTTAATTTATTCAAAGATACTTTATTTGTATATATTTATTAAAATTTAATTTATTCAAATATACTTTATTTGAATATACTTTATGTTAATTTAATTTATTCTAATATACTTTATTTTAATATCCTTATTTTAAATTTAACTTATTCAAATATACTTTATTAGAATATACAGTATTTAAATTTCATTTATTCAAATATGCTTTATTTGAATATACTTTATTTAAATTTAATTCATTCAAATATACTTTACATGAATATACTTTATATGAATTTAATGTATTCAAATATACTTTATTTGAATATACTTTATATAAATTTAATTCATTCAAATATACTTTATTTGAATATTCTGTATATAAATTTAATTTATTCAAATATACTTTATTTGAATATACTTTATATAAATTTAATTCATTCAAATATACTTTACTTGAATATACATTATATAAATTTAATTTATTCAAATATATTTCATTTGAATATACTTTATTTAAATTTAATTTATTCAAATATACTTCATTTAAACCTTCGCAATCTGTTACGATCTTTGCTGTCAAAAACTATTTTCTGTTGCACATACACCTTTTTGAAACTGCTAAAACTATTAAAAAATGTGACACATTCATAGCTTTTTTCGTGTGTCTATAAATAAATGCATTTTTAAAATATCTAAATAGGTCGACAAATATATAAAATATTAACTTGAGTAAACATAGTTATTTGAAAAGATATTCTATTAAAAAGTAACAAAATTAATTAATAAAAAGTTTACGTATTTTTATTATAATGGGGTGAAAAAATGAACATATCCTTTTTATGCCGTTATACCTCAAGTGAGAGACGCGGGTGCCAGTTACCAGCGTGTTTTGAAGTTAGGGTCTGGTTTTATGCGCATTTACCATTTATAACTACGACGCATGCATTTGATGGGAATTTGTAAAAAAAACAACAAACAAACAACGTTCATCCTTTATATATATAGATATATGTTATATATACGTATATAGATGCTACTTTTTTTTAAATGTTTGTTCGTTATTTTTCAAAACTTTCATTATAATTTTTTAAAATGTTTTGGGTGCAAAAAATCCTGTCTAAGTCAACTTATGTTCCAAATTGATTTTTTTAAAAAATTTGTTGCGGAAATAAGATTTTTCTTATCACAAACTAGAAATATTTTTTTTCAAAAATTCAGATATAATTTTGTTTTTAAATCTTTTCTTTCTTCTTATTTTTTATTCCTTCCTTCTACTATTCTATCGTTGCTCCCCTTCCTCCTTTTAATATTCCTCTCTCCTCTTCCCCTTATTCCCTCTCCTCCTTCGACCTTTCTTTTTGAAATCATCCCCAAACCCTCCTCTCCTCCCCCTCTTCTTCTTCTTCTAGTCTCTTGATCCTCCTGTTTCTCTTCTTCTCCTACCCCTCGCTTCTCCTTCTCATCTTCTATTTTCTTGACCTTTTTTTTTCTTTTCTCATGGTCTGTATTTATCATGAAGTGAGCGTTTAATTCTATGTTCCTCCTTTTTAATAACCTCATCTCTCTTTAGCGTCTTACACCTCCTCATCATATTTTTATTTGTTTTTCCTCTTCTCCTCTCACCTCATTATCGATTGACTCCTCCTCCTCCACTGTTCCACTTTTCAATAACTCACTTCTTCTTCTTCTTATTCTTCTTCTTCTTCTTCTTCTTCTTCTTCTTCTTCTTCTTCTTTACCACCATCATCCTTCACCACTACCACATTCACCTATAATGTTCCGTCTGACCAAAGACTTCTTAACGACTAACTGAATACTTGATGATTCTGCTTCCAATTGAACAAATCAGAAATACCTGCATTGCCACCACCTTTGCCCGATGTAGTTATATCATGTATATTATATTATTAGCTGTATTATTGCAGCCTTATATAAACATCTAATAGATAGATAGATAGATAGATAGATAGATAGATAGATAGATGTGAAACGGCTGGACAAGAAGATCCCGCTTCTGCTTCTCATCCTCTCCCTTCTTCCTTCCTATTGCCGTATTTTCTTTTCCTACCTCGTTTGTCCTCTTCTTCGTACTTCCTCTTGTTCTCACGTTTTGTCACCTTCCCCCTTTCCGAATGTACAAAATTAACTTAATAAAAAATAAAAACAAATAAATGACAAAGTATAAAAATGGCGTCCATTCCCAAAGTTCCCTACCAAACTTTCCTAAACACATTTATTGAAAATCACAACAGAAGCCTCATTATTTTTAACAATGTTGACTTTTCAACGACAGTTTCTATATTAGAACACAATCTAAAAGAAAAACGTGCCAAATTTTTGCCAAGATGCAGTTTTGAAGTTGATATGAATACATATATTAATTAAAATATCTGTATATATATATGTATATATGCATATTTACATAAAAAATATATAAATGTGTGCATATATATATATATACACATATATATATATGTACATAGAATATACACTACATAGTACGTTAAATATACATATATTAATAAGCACACGCCTGCAATATATATTCGTACAAAGAAGCGTATCTAACATATAAAGTTATCATGCCGCAATTCGCGCGTTAAGCCTAAATAGTAATATATATATAACAACTTAAATAGTAATATGTATAACAAGTCGATATTTGATTCTAATTTACAATTTGTTCTTTTTGTATTTGCTGCATATTGTTTACATTATAAAAGAGTCGATAGCATTGGTTGCATTATAAATAATTATTCTGGCAAAGAAGATTATTACAATGGAAACATATATATATATATATATATATATATATATATATATATATATATATATATATATATATATATATATATATATATATATATATATATATATATACAGGGTGGAATGATACAGTTGTCGCCCTAAAGAAAATACTACCGCTCTATTTTCAACTTTTCTTTAAAAAAATCAATTCGGTAACTTGATTATGTAGCGAAGCTGACATCTATTCAATGAAGTGACCTTCAGACTAAATCACTGTCTCGATACGGATCCGAAACTAAGAGCATGCGCCGGCGATAGCTTGGCAAATGCTCAACGGATGGTGTTGTGGAAGATTATGTTGGTGATATTTTCGAGTTATGACGAAACGAAGTAGTCCAGCGGGTTCAGGTTGGGCCAGTGAAAGAGAGGTGCAAAGTCGTAGCACTATTTCTGAAGCAAAACCTGGGTCTCTTTTGACTTGTGGACCGGCGCCAAATCCTGTTGTCACACTTAGGGTTTGCCAGAGGCTACCTGATTGCACCAGAGGATCACCACGCTCTCCAACATATCCATGTACACTTTATTGTTGACTTTTAAACCAACTTCAAAGATGTGAGGTGGTATGATGTGGCCCTCGCTTGAAACCACAGCAAAGACCATAACCGTGGTCGGAAACTTTGTTTTCATCACCCTGGGCACGACCCTGCTATTCGTGGCAATCAAGCGATGTATTTTGAGGGTGCTGGCAATTATCCTGCTGTCATAACTTGAATCGATAGAGAGCATGAGTTGTGCAGCGATGCATCTACGATCTCGCTCATTGAACATTGGGTCACTTTCAGACACGATAGTAGGCTTCTGTCGATCTTGGGATTTGTACACAATTGGCCAACTAGTAGATGGTCTGCAACAAAAAAGAAAAAATATTTTCATCAAATGGAAATAGAATCAGGTCGTCTTTTCTGGATTCTAAAACGACAATATATATATATATATATATATATATATATATATATAAATAAAACGACAATATATATATATATATATATATATATATATATATAACTATTTACTATAATAATTATTAAAGACCTACAACTCTAGTGTTTCATTGTTTCGGCAATCATTAGTGTAGGGTGACCCGATTACTGTCGGTCGGGATATTTGAACCCATAATGAAGTCATCTCTGACTCCATTAACAAGGAACAAATCGCCTCGGCCAACCTTATCCGAGAGATATATCGTTGAAATTTAAACCTTTTTATTGTAAATGTCTGACCGTCTGTCTTAAAATCATGGTGTTCAGAGGATTAGATAAATGCAAAATGATTTTAATAAACAGATCTACTCATTAAAATTAAATTGATTTTTTTTCAAATCTTCGAATATTACATATTCTTCTTCAAGAAATGCAGACAGATATCATTCATCCTCAAACTTGAAAAACTTGAGCAGATTACACTCGCCCTTTTTTCTGAAAATCTTAGAAACTGTATATATAGGATGTCCAAAAAGTCACTGAAGGGGGTTGAACTTAAATAGATTCTTTATTTTATATCTTTCTGTAACTTTATAGCAATCTGACTGAGACATTGGAATTTTTTTAAGTGCAAAATTCAAATAGTCTTTATTTATGAAAAATAATTCTTTTGAATGTAACCTATTTTCAGTTTCGCATATTTGTGCTCTTTCCCAAACATTATTCATGACAGACTGCAGAATTTCCCAAACATAATTCATGACAGACTGCAGAATTTCCCAAACATAATTCATGACAGACTGCAGAATTTCTGGATTGTGATTTAACTCCCTTATTTCGTTCTTGATGTTTTCCTAAATTTGCAGCGTTTAGGGTTTGTTAACATAGCCTCTTTCTTTAAGATATCCATATAAGAAAAAGTCGGACTAGTCAAGTCTGAGGAACGTGGTTGCCATCAACATTGCCATAGCGAGAGATAATGTTGCCGCCAATCATTGCCCGAGAAGCCCCAGTTCTCTCTCGCGGTATGCGTAAGGTGTTCAATGCTCTACTCATCCATAATTAATTTCCGAAATATTATCTGTAAAATATCTGAAACAGAAAAAATAATCCTTAATAGTAGAATGACAAAGATGTTCAATACTTTCGTGACTTTTTGTATTTAGTCCTTCAGACCTTCTCTTAGCAAACAAAGAGAAAATATTTTAGGACTTAATGTAGTTTCTATCTGCTTGTTTCCCTGTTTTCCCTCATTTGTCCCACGCCATATTTCTATCTACTTTATTTTTTTTTCTTAATCGTTATTAACCCCGATTTTTTCTCCGTTGAGCGAAGTTCAAAGTCGGTCAGCTAGCTGTTTCACGTTTTACTTTTTTAATACATCATGATTAATAAATTAAGTCTGTACATAGATATTATATATATATATATATATATATATATATATATATATATATATTATACCGAATTATTTGTTGGAATTTTCCACATTAGTTTTAATTAGTTGGTTGGTTGGTTGGTTAGTTGGTTGTTTTTTTTGTTTTGTTTTGTTTTACGGCATATCAACCCTTTCCAGGTTATGTAATGCCGAATCCAGTGATTTTTAAGAAAAATATTTTAACAGAATATATTTGTTTTTTTTTTTTTCAAGTCGGTTTCTATTTAACCCATAGTTAGGACTCTAACATTCCGGGTCAGAATGGACCTGAGAGCAATGCAATTAAAGGGTGACTCCACACTCTCCAAAGCCCGCAAGTTTGGGCCTCACCGTCGGATAGTTTTAATTAGCAATCCATCTGGGAGTATAAATATTTGAGTTGGAGTAGCCTTTTTCTTTGTTTGGTTTTATCCTCTCACAACATTTTTTGGAAGAAATACATATTTTGCGTCATTTTCTTTCTGGAAAGGCATATTTCGGCCAATAAAACTGTTAGAGTGGAAATATTTCCTTTAGCCACCGAAACAGATTAAAGCGATCGTGTACTGTTTTTCAAAATATATATATATATATATATGTGAATATATATATATACATATACATATATACACGCACACACACACACACACACACACACACACACACACATATATATATATATATATATATATATATATATATATATATATATATATAAATTAAATTATGATACTTACACGCGTGTGTTCCTCGTCTTCAAATCAGGGAATCATAAGTATTTACATCAGATTAGCGTCAAACATTTTGAAATTCCTATTTCATAAAATAATTTTATTACGAAATTAAAGTCACGAAAATTATTTTTAATCAGTCACTTTTCTTTTACTCCCGGGCAAAGTAGGTAAGTACAACTAGTATATATATAACATAATGGTGCAGATGTGTGTGTGTATATGCACATATGTGTGTCCGCCTAAAAGTAAAAAAAATTAAAAAAATTTAAATATCCACAAGACTGGTATCTTCTTGATAAATATTGCCCCGGATGAATAATACTTCAAATTTCGAGAAAAATATTCATTCTTTAACTATCAACGAGCGCAGATTATGTATTAACAAAAGGGACGTAATTCTGGTGTTTCGATCAAAGAATAAATTCCTTTATGCCGACACTCTCCTCGAGAAATCTATAAAATCGAGTTGAGTGTGTGTATGTCCAGAAATTGAAATGGGTTGGATAGAAAAGAAGAACAAGGCTAAGGAGAGGGAGAGCCAAAACTAATGAAAGAAAAACGGAAAAAAATAGAGAAAAAATAGAATTTTAATAAAAACATTTTCTACTTTTGCCGCGGGCAATGTTAGTATATATATATATATATATATATATATATATATATATATATATATATATATATATATATATATGTGTGTGTGTGTGTGTGTGTGTGTGTGTGTGTGTGTGTGTGTAAAATACCCCCACACAAGAGGTGATTAAGGATATGAGCCTGTGCTAATAGAGAATTGCAAAAATGACGAGAGATAAGTTTTATCTCATCTTTTCGTCTTCGCATCGTTTGCTTTTCAAAATGTGATCATCTTATCTCACGTAACCTTTTCGCGCCTCCGTCGCCTCATTTAGATTTGTCGTGCAAATTTCAATGAAAAGTTTATCATTTCCTGATGAGAAAATGGCTTGATAAGGTGATGCATGATTTGGTTCTTGTTTTGTTTTCGTTTTTGTTTTTTCATCTTTGTTTTAATATGTTCCTTTCTTTCGTTGTTTCTTTACTACATTATTTCTGTCGTTTTTTTTTCATTATATCTCTGTGTTGGCATCTCTCATTTTGTATTACTTGGTGTATTCAGAATAAAATTCTTCATCAACCATTACATCCACAACGTTATTTCAATAGTAGATTTTTTAGTATCAATTTATTTCAACTGTACGTAGAACATTCTGAAAGTGATCGACGATATTTTTCAGATTAACAATTTTATCTGTTTACATTTTGTCATATATATATATATATATATACATATATACATATATATACACATATTATGTATGTATGTATGTATATATGAAAATGATATATGAGAAGCAAATCTCTGATTTAAAAAACCATAAAGCGGAAGACCAGTACCCGCATTAAGCTGGTCTGCAGTTTAATTTGTTGCTGGCTAGCTTGCTCTTGCTTGTTGCTGGATCTGAACATTTTGAACCGAGAGAGAGACTTAGCTGTCGTACAAAGCTAAGACTCTGTAACATCATATTTGTATAGATACTCACTCAGACATTTGGGCTCATGGATTTTAAATGTCTTAGGGAGTGGCACTCGTCTGACAAGACGTTGCAATCATCATGTATATATGTATGTATGTATGTCATATATCCTCAATGATCAGGATGAAGGTAATGGGTACAATTCAACGAGTTTGACAAAAAAAAATTAAATATACATAGAATCACACGAAAAATCCAAATGAACAGATCAACGTTTGAAACGGCTGGAGTTTTTTTTTTCCTTCATGTGTATTTTACATTTATATGTATGTATACGTGTGTGTATGCATATGTAAGTACATGCTTATATGTGTGCCTCTATGTGTGTATGTTTGCATGTGTGTGTACATGCATATGTATATTTGCGTGCATTCTGTGTGTATGCATGTATGTGTGCATGCATGTGTTTATGTCCATGTGTATCTTGGATGGAGAGGGCCCCCGTAAGCTGTGGTCAAGGCAACCCCTCTAGGAGAAGCAAATCTCTGATTTAAAAAACTATAAAGCGGGAGACCAGTACCCGCATTAAGCTGGTCTGCAGTTTAACTTGTTGCTGGCTATCTTCCTTTTGTTTGTTGCTTGATCTCAACATTTTGAACCGAGAGAGAGATTTACCTGTCGTACAAAGCTAAATCTGTGTAACATCATCTTTGTAAAGATACTGTCTCAGGCCTTTGTCTATACAAAATAGTCCTATAGCAATGGAAAAGTTGTGACGCGTGTAGACTTGAAATTCTGGAAACATGTAATAATTGATCTGCCATCATTATATGTATCTCTGTGTGTATGTACGTATATGTGTACGTATGTTTATGTATGTACATGTGTATGTATATGTATCTATGTGTATATGTATGTATATATGTATATATGTTTGTATGTATATATGTATATATATATGTTTGTGTGTGTATGTATGTATATTTGTGTATATATGCATACGTGTATGTTTGTGTATAAATGCATAGATATATATGTATATGTATACGTAGTTAAATTATGTGTATGTATATGGGCATATGTGTGTACGTATTTGTATGTGTATATGTATGTATATGTGTGTTTGTATTTGTATATGTGTGTATATATGCGTATGTATTTGTGTAAGTGGTCATGTGTGTTTATGGATATATGTGTGTGTATGCGTGTGCGTATATATATGTATGTATAGCAATGACCGTCTTGAGTGTCATGTCTGTTTGAGTGTGTGAATTCGCCGATACCACTAAAAAAATAGTAATGTTAGGGCTCATGGACTTAAAGTGTTTAAGGGAGTGGCACTCGTCTGACCAGACGTTACAATCATATATATATATATATATATATATATATATATATATATATATATATAGTGAGAAAATGACAAAAGAAAATATTCCAAAGTTAATGATGTTGACCATCTTATAATTCATTCCTTCAGTCCAGTTAAAATTTACGATTCTTGACAGTATCTGTTTTGTAGCGCAAAATCAATGACTTAATTATTATATCAATCCCTTAATTATTATATCAATCAGTGAATCTATTTTGCCCTTAACTCATCAGAAGGAATAGCAACAATCAATCCGTAAAAAGGTAATAAAGTGCGGTTTGACATGATAAATTCGAAGAAACAGCTGTAAATACCTTATAATATGTTTCTACTTCGCCATTTCGAATTTTAGATATAAAGTCA
>NC_136502.1:75521298-75636298 GCF_053919585.1 Euprymna scolopes
TTTGTGTACATTTCCCTACGCAATAACTCTGTCAATTTTTACTCTACAGACTCGAAATTTGATATACATGGTACTGAGAGTTGGGAAAATCGATGTGATCGGCTTTTGTCCAAAAATTTGTCGATTTTGAGAACTCTACTCTACCAAACTCCTCCGACAATTTTGGGACTACACAGGTGAAATTTTAGATATAGGTTCCCTGGACATGGATCTAAGTTAATAACTGTATTTGAGCCCAAAACAATAAATGTATAGGGGTCATAATAGGGGTCACATTTTGAAAAAATTGACCTCTGCTGTCTCTTCCAAATTACTCAGACAATTTCTGGTCTAAATATTTGAAATTTTACATAAAAGGTATTCAGAGATAGGGTAAGCTTTTTCATCTGTTTGGGTCGAAAATTTTTAGTTACCAATATATAAATGTCTGCATGTATGTCTGTTTGCATGTCTGCCTTAAACTTTTAATAGAGGCGACGGATTTTATCAAGATTAGTATCGTTTTTAAGTTACAATAAATATCGAAAAATTGGCTGAAAACATTAATACCTTCCCCTTCAACTAGGCACTTTTCTACAGGAGGGGTCACTTTTTTCGCCGATATTTTTTAGAGTTATCCTCTCCTTTAGATTCTCTAGCCTTACTTTTAAAAAAATGTCGCTTCCGGTATGGCGGTGGTCGTAACAGCATAAACGTTAGGGTTTGCCCCGTTCTTTCCCTCCTTTGCGGTATGGGTTTGAGCCTGCTTTCCGACTAACACTTTTTTTTTTTTGCTCAACATACACATCCAAACACCCGGGCAACGCCGGGCGCCCATGTTAGTATATATATATATATAGAGAGAGAGAGAGAGAGAGAGAGAGAGCGAGAGAGAGAGAGAGAGAGAGAGAGACTGAGAGACTGAGAGAGAAGAACCAAAAAGGAAAAAACCGTATTATGTGTTCATCTGGAAGTCTCGAAATAAAGACGAAACTGTGATGAACTCATAATACTGTTTGCTCCTTTTTATTTCTCTATTTTGTCGGAATGCTATTTCTATTATTTTCATCATATATATATATATATATATATATATATATATATATATATATATATATATATATATATATAAGACTATGAAAAATATTTTTAAATGCTTATATAGAGTCAACTATATACAGACTGATTCGCTGTATTACTGCCTTTAGGTATGACTAGACTAGCAACCGCCAAAGACTGGATTTTATATAAGACCATTTAGTTGAAAGTCAAATTTTGTGGGGGGGTGCTGTTAGCAAGTGACGCTTTATATAAACACAAAGAACTATACGAGAGTGCTCCATTTGTTTGCATTGTCGATAATCGCAGTAGACGATATCACATACCACAGCGCTCAAGCAATCCTCCCTCTTTCTCTCTTTATATATATATATATATATATATATATATATATATATATATATATATATATATATATATATATATATATATAGTTCTAGTGATGTATATTGATCAATGTTGGATATTCGGTTTGCCTCCCTCTTGATGTGTATCTGATGTGCCAAACTCTGTGTCCATCAATTTGTACAAACATGTAGATATGCCAATATAAACAGAAACGGCTTCCATTCAATCACACTTAATTATTATTGAATGTACGTTATTTGCATTGTCGGCACCTTTTGTGTGTGTGCACGCGTTTGTAGCGAAAGGGAAAATTGGTAGTGGTGGTGGCGTTGGTGGTGTTGGTGTTGGTGGTGGTGGTGGTGAGGGAGGTGAAACGTTTTTCTACATTTATGTTCAAGTGTGTATGCAGAAATACGTGCGACAGTGTAAAATTCAACTTGTTTGTATATGTTTTCCACTTGTTTAATCCACTCCGTATACATGTTTAAACAGGTGCTGTCTTTTTTTTCTTTTTCTTTTTTGTTAGATGAGGAACTTTCTGTATTATGGTTACACAAGCATGTGCACACACACACACACACACACACACACGCACAAACATATATATATATATATATATACATATATATATATATATATAAACACACACATATACATAATGCACACACAGTTATGCACAAACACGCACATATATATATATACATACAATCACACACATATATCTACGTAGACACAAAAACAAATGAACAAAAAAGCTGAACGGAAAAAGACATTTTCAAAAAGCAGCCGAAAACGCGTATATAAGGTCTTTAGGCATAACACGGTGCGGTTTCGATAAAATGTTACAAATTTAAAATCTAGGAATCCAAAACTAGCCTTACAGGATGTAATATACATATTGAAATCAATATAGAACAAGAACAGCTTAATACATACGTATAAGTATATATATATGAGTAGGTGATTGTGTTACTTAATTATATATATATATATATATATATATATATATATATAATGTAAAAAGTCCACGTATGCTTCTAGGATAGTGATTTAAAGGTTATGAGGGTCTTTGAAGTATGAAAAACGATGTTACTTTTTGCAGTTAATACTTTTATTGTTATTTTTTATATTTCAAGCGGACCTCCGCTCTTGGTCACAAAAAAGTATCGAAATGAAAAAGAAAACGGTTGAAAGAACTGGAGATTTGTAGCGTGGACAGCGTTCATTCCTAGCAATCATGTTCGAAAAAGTTCACGTGAATTATTTTAGCCGTTTGTGGAAAAATATTGTGTTTTTTAATATTTTTTTGATGTTGCAACGTAAACACGTTTAATTCAAACGGCAAAAATAAGACGCAATTGATTTCAATATGTATAATATAATAGAAATGAAATTGTTAAACGGTAAAAATAATGTAATTATTAGTTATGAATAATAATAATAATAATAATAATAATAATAATAATAATAATAATAATAATAATAAAACTACTGAAGAGGGTAGAGTTAGAGACAATGTCGGCTTTTTTAACGGTGAGTAAATTCCGTCTCTCCCTCAATAAAGATGGGACGAACATAGATAACTAAATAAATAAATGTATAATAATAATAATAATAATAATAATAATAATAATAATAATAATAATAATAATAATAATAATAATATTTAAACCATAGACCAATAGTAGATTTTACATAAAAAAAATGTGCGAAGGGTACGGATATATATTTGTATATATATATATATATATATATATATATATATATATATATATATATATATATATATATATATATATATATATATATGCACGCACAATTAACGCCCACATATACGCATACATACCAATACACCGTCATATTCAACGACCATATGTATATAATATATGCACCCCCAAACATATAATGCATATATAAATAATAATATGCATAAACAGATATGCACGCATGCACACACACATACACGCATATATATCCATACACATGTATATACATACAATGACATGTACAAGTCCAGGCATGCATGCGTGCACCCATATGCATACATACACGCATGCACACATACCCATATGCGCACATGTACACACATATTATATATACACTTATGCACATACACATAAATATATACTTATATATATATATATATGTATAAGTATACATGCATATATAATATACAAATACACATACACATAAATACACATATATACATATGCATACATGTACAAATATATAAGCATAAAACAAAATACAAGATCATGTAAGGCAGCACAAAGATGTGCACATCAACATAATTATGCATTACATGGACAGGAACGTACATACACATATATATACACACATATATGAACAATATAAAACCATATATGTACAGATATATGTATACACATCCCCATATAAGCACATACATACATACATATATGGGCGCATATGAACATACTTATATAGTCAAACACAAATATCAATTACTATTAAAAGACGTATAAAACAAAGTGAGTCAATAAGTAGGGATATGAAGTTAACGATGTAAACATAGATGTAAACATATATAGGAAAATGGTGCAGATAGAAGGTTAGGTATAACGAAAATAATAGTAGTAATAATGATGATGATAATAATAATAACAGTAATAATAATAAAAATAATAATGAAGATAAACAAAGTAATAATAAGAATAACAAGAGAATAATGCATGTGTTAGCAATAAAAGGAAAAGATGTAATATACATATTGAAATCAATATAGAAGAAGAACAGATTAATACATACGTATAAGTATATATATATATATATGAGTATGTGATTGTGTTACTTAATTATTTTTTTAAGTATTTGTAGAATTTAAATCGGCCAAGGTCTGTGTTAAGACCTCTCTAATGGGTATTTAGTCGGATGATCCATTGTATTTCTTTTTGTTTTCGTATTTTTGTTGATGGGAAAGTTGAGTCTATTAGGAGGCATCTAATATTGTCTATAGTGTGTCCAGGTAAATTGAAGTGGTTTTCTATTGAGGTGGGGGATTTTTGTCTGATTGTCGTCTTATGATTGTTTAGGCGGATTCGAAAACGTGTCAGAGTTTCGCCAATATATCCTCCATTGTTGCAAATGGAGCTATATGTAATATATCACATTAGAACTGTCACATGTTAGACGCGGCGGTTTTATGTGAGTGTTACATTCAGGTATATTGAATGGCTGAGAGATTGGATGGTCATTTGATCGCATTAATTAGTGGAAGGTGAAATATAGACTTAATAGTGGAATTATTTTTAAGGTTGTTATAAGTTTTTTTTTTTAGGTGCGTTGTAATTTTGTGCATGTGTTGGCCGTGGTTGAAAACCATTCGTTTGTTAATGTTTTTGTTTGTACTGGAGAAGACGGGATCTGTCAATTTTATTAGTTTTTTTTATGGCTTGTTTAATATACTTAATGCGATATTGATTTTTGATGAATTTTTGCGTAAGCTTTGTAATACGGTGTATGTAGTCTATGGGGTCGGAGCAGATGCGTTTTATTCGTATGCATGAACTGTAAATGATAGATTTTTTTTAGGTTTAATGGATGGTTGCTATAGAAATTGAGGAATGTCTGATTGTCAGTGGGTTTAATATAGAGGGACGCAGATAGGCTATTGTTATGGGATATGATAGTGACGTCCAAGAATGGGATGGAGTTGTATGAGCGTTCCATGGTAAATTTTATATTGTTATGTGAATTATTGATGTATTCGTGGAAATTCTTTAGGTTGGTTAGTCCATATAAAAGTTAGATGCTTTAGGATTTGTGGGAATGAGGAAATAAATTATCTTGGAGATACAAGGAGTAAGATTTTTGATAAGATTCGTGAGTTCTATTTTATAGATGAATGTTGGGTCTTCCGGGAGTGTTTTGTAAAAATTCGTGTCTTTGAGTTGGGTTTCCGCTTCCTCAATATATTTAACGGTGTCCATGATGGTTATGGCTCCTTCTTTGTCTGCTGATTTGATTGTGATATCATAGTTATTTTTTAGAGTGTAAATATCTCGTTGTTCTTGAAGAGAAAGGTTTTGGCTTTTGTGGAGATGTTCTTTATTGTGAAGAAATTCATCTAGATGTATTCTAGCTGTTTTAGCATATTGATCGATGTCCATTTTTCGTCCACTGGGTGGAGTCCACATAATAGAGTCGTTAGGTTTTTCGAATTGCTTAGTATCTGGAAGCGGGTTGTTGGTCGGTGTGCCGTTGTTGTGGTCTTTGAAATATTCTTTTAATCTGATCCTGCGTAGGTAATGTTCCATGTCGAAACATATGCTGACTGGGTTAAGGTGCTGTGTGGGGCAGAAAGAGAGTCCATTTACCAATAGGAATTTTTCATCATTGGTGAGAATATACTGAGAGGTTGACGATAGAGAGCTTGTTGATGGTGTTGATGTTAGATTGTTTTATTTGTGAGTAAGGTGAATATTTTTGTTTGATGAGGTTTGGTAAGTTGGGTATGTTTTGGAGGATTGGGTCCTTGTTTATAAGATTATTTAGTTTGTGGTTTTTATTACATAAAAGTGCACGTAATTTTTTTTTTTATATGTGTGGTTCATGAATTGAGAAATTTGTTGTATTGTTTTATGGATTGACGGAGAAAATTATATGTATTGTCTTGAGTTTAAAGTTTGAGTTTGTGTATGAGAATTCCTTCGGGACTGAGACAATTTTCCTTCAGGACCGAGACTATTTGTATTCTCATTTAATTATTAACTAATATTAATTTTATTGATTTCATTATTATTATTATTATTATTATTATTATTATTATTATTATTATTATTATTATTATTCATTTATTTATTTATTTATCTATGTCCATCTCATATTTATTGAGGGAGAGACGGAATTTACTCACCATTAAAAAAGCCGACATTGTCTCTAACTCTGCCCTCTTCAGTAATTTTATTATTATTATTATTATTATTATTATTATTATTATTATTATTATTATTATTATTATTATTATTATTATCGTTTATTCACTATTAAAAAAGACAACATATTATCTTACTCTACCCTCTTCAGTAGTTTTATTATCATTATTATTCATAACTAATAATTACATAATTTTTACCGTTTAACAATTTCATTTCTATTCCATTATACATATTGAAATAAACTGCGTCTTATTTTTGCCGTTTTAATTAAACGCTTTTACGTTGCAACATCAAACAAATATTCGAAAACACAATCTTCTTCTACAAATGGCTAAAATAATTTACGTGAACTTTTTTGAACATGATTGCTAGGAATGAACGCTGTCCACGCTACAAATCTCCAGTTCTTTCAACCGTTTTCTGTTTCATTTCGCTATATTTTTGTGACCAAGAGCGGAGGTCCGCTTGAAATATAAAAAATAACAATAAAAATATCAAATACAAAAAGTAACATCGTTTTTCATACTTCAAAAAACCTTCATAACCTTTAAATCACTATATATATATATATATATATATATATATATATATATATATATATATATATATATATAGGTTAACTTACTTAATCTAAAGCAAAAGATTAGATCCAATATCCAGAACATCAACACTGCTGAGATGCCATTATTTAATATACTGTTTTTATTTTTAATTTTTTTAAATACGTGTGTACCATATATATATATATGTATATATATATGTATATATATATACATATACATATACATATATATATATATATATATATATATATATATATATATATATATATATATATATGCAATTGATAATCTATATCATGTGGATTATTCCCACTTCCATTCTCATCTTGGATATTATTCTCACAACGTTTCGGATGATATAACCTCTGACCTTTGACCTTTGTCAGATGATTGTCGGGAATCAATCGAGAATTTCTTTTTGTTGTTGACTCGGTACTGAGAGTAAAATAGAAATAAAATAAACAAGGATAATATATGAATACAAATACTTAATTTAACCGGTGATGTTGTAAGCAACATAAGAATAATCTAAATAATAAACAAACAAAAATAAGTATCTTCATTACACACACACACACACACACACACATATATATATATATATATATATATATATATATATATATATATATATATATATATATGCATGTGTCTGTAGCTATATGTGTGCATTATCTTTTTCAGTTTTATTATATTTTTACTACTGAAGGGGAGCCACACGTATACCCTCTATTTTAGCGACTCCTCTTGAGAGATCTTTGTCAAGATTCTAACCGTCCCATTAAGCGCAATTTTTGCGCCTTTCTAGCACTTGGTGAATTAGGTATATTAACCAGATATTTTTTTGAAATCCTTTTTCATGGGTCTGATTGCTCTTATTATTAATGAATGTCTGTGTATTATTATATATATATATATATATATATATATGTGTGTGTGTGTGTGTGTGTGTGTGTGTGTGTGTGTGTGTGTGTGTGATCTTCACTTCTTGACAGATCATCTTTCCTTTGCTTTATTGTTTATTATTTATCCATTTCCATGTACTTTTTAAAATATTCTTTTATTTTTGCTGTTCTGTTTAATTCGTTTTATAATTTGTTTTTATTTGATTATTTTTTTATTTTTTTATATATATACATTTATACACACATACATATATACATGTTGAGATGGGATCTAGATGCATCTTTCGTGGGAACGAAGGTGGCTCTTCAGACCAGCCCTGCTCTTACACAATTTTTTACAATCACACTTTAGCTGAAATTTAGGGACGCCAACCGGTACCGCCTTACTTCATATGATGCTGAGGACATCCATATGACACTAATATATATGTATGTATGTGTGTGTGTGTGTATATATATATATATATATATATATGCATAAGTATATATATATATAAATATATATAAGTTTGTGTGTATTGTACGTGTGTATTATATATATATATATATATATATATATATATATATATATATATATATATATATATATATATATATATATTAGCTGTGCATACTCGGCGTTGCCAGGTAAAAACGTATTGCCAGGCTGAGGGTTTAGTCACATACTATTTAAGATGCACTAAGTATCATAGATTGTTACGATATACCTTATAGTCGACCATATTTTTAATTTTTGGAAGCATAAAGCATAACCATCTTTACTTATGAAATTCAAACAGATTAATAAAATCTCATATCTTAAAGGGAAATAACTCATATGTTAAATGAAAACTTGTTTCCATTTTTATGCGCAGATGAAGTTGGTTATACTAATAATTAAAAATGGATTAAATTAAATGTAAATAAAATTTTACAATTAATTAAATAAATAATTTTTTTATGATATTTCTTAATAGAATACTCAAAACAATTCCATCCAAAATTTTCATCGAAAAGTTAGAGCCAATTATTAAAATAGATTTTCTTTAATGTAGTATGCAAACGAAATATCTTCTTGAATATTGATTTCTTTTGAATAAATAATATATATAGGCATCGTGCAGGAGTGAAAGTATGTAAGTGTCTGTTTTCAGTATTTAAATCTTTTTATGAAAACGTGTATCTTTTGTATATGTTAGGATTTTAAACAAACAGACATGAATACGACTTTATTATAGTATTTATATATATAAATACATATAAGGCATATATATATATATATATATATACATATATATATATATATATATATATATATATATATATATATATATATATATATATAAGTTTAGTGTTGTATCACCGGCCACTTAACAATCATTAAATTTGTCCTCGAGTGGCTTTTACCTGATCGTAATACAAACACACACACACACACACACACACATATATATATATGTATATATATATATATATATGCGTGCGTATGTATTTTACAATCGCATGCATGTGTATTTTACAATCTGGTGAACACTTATCAAGGTCTAAAAACCACCCGAGAACAATTGTTAATGATTGTCAGGAGCCGGTGATACAGCTCTATGGTAATCAGTAATGGTGGAAATTGGTAACATTTGATTATTTAAGAGGGTTGCTCTATACGAACGTGTTTACATCAGACTTGAAAACGAGCCTGCCATACTCAACTGGCAAACAGCCCTGCGATATTGTGTTCCACATGCTGGCACTTTTTGAAAAGATACTTTCCTTCGTGAAATTTTGGTTAAGTTGTAGGTACGGATAGAGAGCAAGGGAAATCATTGACAGTGGTTCTACCATGGACGACATGCGTGCATTTAAAAATGCCTCTGTGTGATATTTACCCTTTGCCGGATATTCAGCTTTTATATCCGTACATCTAAATGGTTTCTTAATTGTGAGAGACTGGTGTAGGTGTGGGTGGGAGTGCACAGAGTCAATATGATTTTCCCCTTTGACAATAATCTCTCTGCATTCTGTATCCATCGTTCTTCTTCTGAATGTTTGTATCGTCACTTCATCGCAAATATTGTTTCTGATAATGTCGACAGAGAAAATCGCCCTATAAATGGCCAGAGACAGACAGACAGACGGATAGACGGACAGATAGAACGGCTAAATAAAAAAACAAAAACGAAATCAACATCAAAAGAAAGAGAATGCTGACCACAAGAAATACACGCAAACAGTTGAGTCCCAGTTGACCCTCCTCATAATAGCCCAACGCACCAGTATATTAACGAAGCATGCGGCTTCGGCCCGTCGAGATTATCGCTTTTCATTTTTCACTCTTTCAGGCGATATTTTTGGTTTTACGTTTTATTTATTTATAATTTCCCTCCATAATCTAGCCACCATTTCCTCCGATTGATCCACCCTCCCCGCTCCAAAGCTTTTGGTTAGTCTCCCTGATTCGCTGGACCCAAACAATGTCATATTCCTGGGAGGGATTTCACTTTGTTGCAGAGTCACGAAGCAGAATGAATCATATTGTATGTATTTGTGTTCTACTTACAGAACATCATCATCATCTTCGTCGTATTTCAAAATAGCAATTCGGTACCACAATGAGATTCCCCCTTCAGTATTGCTACACACTGATTTTTATGTGGAACTAGCAGGACTCGGTAGCCGGTGTTGCCCGGTAGAAGCCTGCACCCTCCTCTCAAAAATGTAAACTAATCCTTGTTGCTAGTGGCCACTGCCGTCCCTGGACAATTGCAGACACTTAGAGAACTAAGTAATGAAAGAGAAAAATAGGAACTTCTTCCTCTGTAGACGTGGCGATCGTGATACTGTTGCTCATCGGATGTAAGCATTTTACTATTACAAGTGAATGGGACAGAAATGGTGGTCGTAAGCTACACGAGATAGTGACTGTCATGGTAGATGTATTGAATTTGTATGTGACCTCTGTAGTTGAAAACCTCCGTTACTTTGGTCCAGGGGAGAATTTCTGCAATTATTTTATTGCATAATAGATGATGCGACTTCTCATGGTGCTATTACCGCAAAACAGCACAATGTTGGATACTCCACCAGATCAGATGAATTCTGGTTCTGGAATCTGGCAAGATCAAGAAACATAAGTAAAACGAAAGGAAACTTAAAGATGCTTAACATTATCAATTGAGGGTTTAGATTTAGAAAGTATGGAGAACTTTAACATTATTGATTTCTGAGAACCTACTGAAGTAAAACGCAAGATCAATCAAGCAGTGAGTGGAAGCATTCAGACAAAAAGAGAGAAAGCCTGTCTGCTGCAGAACGTTAAGGATACATTTCCAAACTATAACAGAGAAAAAAAGTAGAAAGACAGACAAACAGACAGACAGACAGACAAACAGAGAGACAGACAGAAAAACATATATATAGAAGACAAGCAAGCAAACAGACAAACAGATAGGGAAACAGACAGACAACCAGGTATATTGCCTGACTCGTTGTCTACAACGAGTCAGGCAATATACAGATAAAGAGAGGCAAACTGACAGACAAACAGACAGAAGACAACAAAACATGCAGCAAACAGACAAGTAGACAGACAGGCAAAAGACAAACAAACAGACAAACAGACGAGCAGACAGACAAACAGACAGGTAGACAGACAAATAGGCAGGCAGACAAGCAGACTGGCAGACAAACATACAGACATACAAACAGGCGAGCAGTTAGTCAGACAGGCAGACATACAAACATACAGACAAACAAACAGACTGGCAGACAAACAGACAAACAGATAGAGAGCTTATCTGTCGCGATATTTCCTTAAACACTGAATTTATTTAACCCATGATTGTTGCTTCATCTCGTCATCTGTTTCTCTTTATACACGAGGGCATAGTTAGGCACAAGGTTGGGTTTTTTATATGAGAAAAATATGGACGTCTGCTCCCAGTAAAAACACTTTGAATTGGAATAAAATAAAAATTGTCTCAATCTAGAAGGATATCTCCTTTACTGACCGAATAGGACAGAATAGAATAAATGTGCATTCAGAATGAATACTATACTTCGTTCGTATCCAAAAGACGTAGGAAAGCACTGACTAATATTTATCTCCCATGACTGCATGGTGTAACACAAGATGAAAGTTAACCCTTAAATATAGAGAATACGACTCTTTGTATATTTCAATTTTATTAAAACTATTCCCCGATCTTTTTTCTTTCATTTAACCTGTGATCCTGAGTAGGGTGACATTAAAACTCCCTGATATTCATAAACGACCTCCTTGATAATATTGTGCCCGAGATGGGTATATTTGCCCATGATACAACGCTCTATAATATGCCCGAGGGAAGAACAGATGTACATAAATCTAAGACAATGGCAGAATTGTTAGAAAATGACCCCCAGACTATAGTGGAATGGGGATGTAAATGGATGGTAACATTTAATGCTAGTAAAACTAAGCTGCTCTCGCCCTTTCACTGTTGTTGTCCCTAAATGGCAGGAAGCTTTCTATTCTAATAGTTTCTTCCCTAGAACAGCTAGACTTTGGAATTCCCTTCCTGCTGCCTACTTCCCTGGCTGTACTGATATGCAGAAGTTTAAATGTAATATAAACAAATATCTTGTAACCTTTCCTAGACATGACCCAAAATAGCTACATACGTCCAAGTGGTGATATGCTTTGTAAGGGGTAAACATGAGTAAAAAACAAAACAAAAAAAAACAAACAAACAGATCATCGAGTCACCAAATTTAAGTTCAAGTCTGGCACAAGGCGGCTTTACAATGTAACAAGTAAAAGGTTGTATATTCTTCAAAGTGTGTAAATAAGAATCTATATAAGTATAAAACCTTGCAAGTGGTTATATGTCTTGTTTTAGATGAATAAGAATAAACATTTTAATTTTAACTTCATATTGTGCGCCAAAAATTTCTCTTTTCTTTCTTTCTTTCTTTTTTTTTTTTTTTTTTTTTTTTTTACTAAATAAAAGATTGCGTTACCATAAAACCTTGCGGCCACCAGTCCAATAGTTTAATGCCAACTATTTCGTCGGTGATATTTACCCCAAAATTGTTCTCGAATTGAATAATGATATTAATGTTTCTTTCTCCCCCCCCCCCAAAGTTATCAGTTGGGTCTTTTGGCAAGGCGATATTAAGACAGTGCTAATAATTTGGAAAACTCACTGGTTTGGAACTAGTCAAGCCCAGAGGGTAAAGGGCGTTCAGAGCTGTGACCTCTATTAACCTTTGTGTGGCACCTTGCCCAATGCTATCCTCGTCGACACGTCATATTCCAAATTCGCTTGAATGAAAGCATTTTTTCCCCTTTTGTCATGGGACTATAAACATGATTCTACCAATAATGATGTCTTTAGTGTTCATATACTTTTCTCAATTTGCAGAGGGTGTTTGTAATGATGGGGGTCATTATTCATCCCCAGTGACTGGAACTTGAAAATCGCAATTTTCTAGACTAGAATCAAACATTGGATGGATATATTTATCACTAATGGAGATTTGGTATTTGTCCATTTCAAGCCAAAACTATATTATTACTAGGACTGTGACAACAGAATATTCTTTTTATTCTTTTGACTCTCTAGTATATATCCGACACAGACACATTTGATCGACCGAGAACCACATTCGTCTATATGAAAACATATAAGATATTAACGGATATATACTCAAGAGTCAAAACAATGAAAAGAATATGCTGTTGTCATAGCCCTAGTTATTATTATGTTTATAATTATTGTTGTTGTTATTATTATTATTATTATTATTATCATCATTATTATTATTATTATTATTATTATTATTATTATTATTATTATTTAACGTTCAATTCAGTTTACAAATGAAGATTTGGTATCTTTCTGTTTGAAACCAAAACAATATTATTACTATTATTTAACGTTCAATTCAGTTTACTACTTCAATCTAATGTGCTTATTACTTTTCAATATTTAATTGTGGCGTTGGGCAGTGGTTCTGTTCTGTTGTCACTATACCATTCTTCCAGGACTTACCTCCTCCATAGAGAGTGTAAAGTAGCATCTGTTCTGTTGTCAAGCCATTACCTCCCCTTAAGACGGGTAGTGGAATATGTGTTTGTTCATCATGCTAATATCCTCCCAGGCTTGACTTACTCCATGGAAGGAGGGGTGAAGTGCTGTATATTTTCATTTATATTAGTAAAAATATGCTCCCACTTGTCGCATATTACTACTACTACTACTACTACTACTACTACTACTACTACTACTACTACTACTACTACTACTAATAATAATAATAATAATAATAATAATAATAATAATAATAAAAGAGGATAGGCTGGTAATGAAATGCTATTACAAAAGTCATTCCAAAGACCCAGGATATTGCAAACAGATGAAAGAGTTATAGGATATAGCCAGTAACTACCATACATCAGAACAAAGAATTGCAGACCAAGCGAAACTTATCCTCAAGAGAGGCTGACTTTCAAATCTAGAACTGAGTGAAATACAACAAAAGACAAATGATGGAACAGACAAAGAAACGCCCCTCGAGGAAGCCTCAAACATAGAAACTCCAGAGGCAGAAGAGCTACAAATCTTGGATACAATAAACATATGGAGACCAAGACCTATGAAACAACAGAACCTAACGAAAATGAATTAGCTGAAGTAGAAAACACCAGGAAACTTATGAACGACGAATCAAGAATAGAAAAAACTAAAAACAGAAACAAACTCCTCCCATACATCCCAACGTTACAGACCTAAACAATTTAATCTATGCAGGTGCCAACACAGTAAGTGTGAAGTTTAAAAAACTGACAGATAAAGAAAAAGTACCAACAAAACCTGTATGAGAATTGAGGATGTAAACCCAAATCAACAAACTAAAGAAAGAAATCAAAGCGATAAATAAGATGAAAACAACTAGAAGAGAATGGAAAAGCAGAGATGCAACCAGAGAAGAGAGACTCAACAAGAAACAGGAAGAAATGAAGGAAAAAATAGCAGCAAAAGAAGCTAAATTAAGATGATAGCGATACAAATCCAAACAGTGCTAGCAAAAAAGGACCTTCGAAAAGAATGAAAACCAATTCTACCAAAATGTAAAAAAACAAAAACAGAACAACCAAACCTACTGAAGCTAGATATGAGAAGAACGAAAGGATCATGGTAGAAAATCAGAATAGTTGAAAGAAATGAAAGAAATGAAAGAAGAGTCACAGCAAATCAAAGAAGGAACAGAGGATGAAATTAGCAAAGAAATACTCAAGATAACCCTACGAAAAATGTCCAATTGGAGAGCACCAGGTCATAACAGAATACATGCCTATTGGTTTTAGAAATTCACAAAACTACATTAAAGGCTAGTACAGCAATAGACAAGATGCATCCACGAAGCACATATATCAGAATGGATGACCAAAGGTAAAGTTACACTGGTGCAAAAAGACACAGAAAAAGGACCGTCCCTAGCAACTACAGACCTATAACCTGTTTACCCCCACTATGGAAAATACTTACTGCACAACTGAGAGAACAAATTTATCAGCCTTTTCATAACCGTAGAAAAACTGAAAGGATGCCAAAAAGGGAAACAGGGACGCATGACCTATTATACATAGACCAAAAGATTCTGAAGGAGGTCAAAAGTAGAGAAAAGAACCTAGCCATTGCATGGATAGACTATAAGAAAGCATAGGATAGAATCCTGCAAGCATGTATAATAGAATAGAATGTACAAAATAGCAGGTAATATATCGAATCTGATAGAAAATTCAATGAGAACATGGATACTTGAACTGACCGCAGATGGACAACACATTACTGAAATCCAAATACAAAGAGGGATCTTCCCAGGTGATTTCCTATCACAATTATTGTTCATTATAGCCGTGATGTATCTAAACAACATCCTAAGAAAATCCACGCCGAATACAAGTTCGCTAACACAGTAGAAAGAATTAACCACCTAAAGTACATGGATGGCCTGAAACTGTTTGCAAAAACAACGACAGAACTAGAAACACGAAGAAAGATGACCAAAATCTTTAACCAGGATATCCAAATGGAATATAGTATGGAAAAGTGTGTACTGCTCACCATGAGGAGAGACAAATTACAAGCAACAGAAGGTATACTACTGCTCAATCAAACAGAAATTAGGGCACTAGGTGAACAAGATAGCTATACATACTTGGAAGTGCTGGAAGCAGATGCCATGAAAGCAACAGAAAGCGAAAAGGAAAGGAATACCTCAGAAGGACAGGAAAACTCCTCAGAACTAAACTAAATAGTCGAAACCTAATTAAAAAAAATAAACACATGGGCAGTGTCATTAATAATTTACTCTGGACCGTTTATAAGCTGGACCAAAGAAGAATTAAGGAATCTCGACTAGAAAATCAGTAAACTCATGATGATGCCCAATGCACTACACTCAAAGGATTATACTGACCGACTCTATGTGAAAGGAAAGATGAGAGAAAGGGCTGGTCTGTATAGAAGACTGTGTAAATAATACACACACACACACACACACACACACACACACAAAAGAATTAGAAGAATACATAATGTAGAACACCAAAAGAATAATTAGTGCAGCAAAAAACATGGAAGCAACAAAAAATGTAGAAAAGGGACGAGGAATAAGACAAGGAAAGAAAAATGAGAAGAGAAGCAGTTACATGGGCGATTCATAAGGATTACAAAAGAAGAGACTAACGAAAACACTTGAAAATGGCTACAAAAAGGAAATCTTAACAGCTGTACAAGATAATGCAATTAGAACCAATCACATAAAAAGAAGGATTGACAAGACACAATAAAACAGCAAATGAAGACTCTGTGAACAAAGAGACGAAACAATAAACCACATAATAAGTGAATGCAGCAAAATAGCCCAAAAGGAATATAAAAATAGACACGATCAAGTGGGGAAGGCAATACATTGGCAATTATGCAAACAACTGCATCTTGAACACACAGAAAAATGGTACAAACACAAACTGGCAGCAGAACTGAAAAATGGAAGTATACAAACGGATGAACCCATCCAAGCAAGAAGACCGGATGTCATAATAGTGAACAAGAAAGAAAAGTCTTTCCAGATTGTAGATTTTGCCGTTTCGCCAGCCACAGAGTGAAGATCAAAGACTGAATAGCTGAGCAAATACACGGAACTGGTCAGAGAGCTCAAAGGGATCTGGAAAATGAAGAAATGAAGAAAGTCAAGATAACACTACTAATAATAGGAACGCTAGGAACGATATCGAAAAACTTTGAAAAAAGAATGGGAGAGATTGGAATCAGAGGGATGGCAGGGAAGATACAACCAATTTCAATAAAAAAAGATGCAGAAATATTAAGGAAAATGTGGAAACTAATACCATACATAAACTACACACAAACTGTATACAGTAATGGCTACATATGCAAAACATAAAGAACACAGCATGCAATCATGAAAACTGAAGCTGTATAATTGTAACATACCACAATCCCCTTTTTTTCTGTGAGTGTCACCATAAACGGACACAACAGCAAAAAATGAGTAGTGTCAAGGAGGATGGAAAGACCAAGGAGAGAAAGCACTAGCCAGACCTCCGGTGGATGAGTGCAAAGAGGACTAGGACGTTGGGGAGGGTTATTGCCACCCAAATTTCAATGAAGACCAATGGTTGCCGACATAGAGAAATCAATGGTAAACGGCTATTGCGATAACGAAAATTCTTTTGCAAAGGTTATCGGAATAGATGGAGAGTACTGGAAATCTGGGGAGACTTGTTGTCACTCACACGGCAGGGAACACCACAAGTTTTTCTCAAATAGAAATCTTTGATGATGGCTTGTGTGACTAACCCCATTGAGTGATAATAATGATAATAATCCACAAGGTATGAACATTAATCAGTTGTAAGGAAGCTGCAACAGAAATAAGATAAGCCGCCGAAACCATCTTATGTAAATAAAAATAAACAAATAAATACTCAAATGAAATAAATGATAAATAAATGAATAAAGAAATTAAAATAAATATGTAAATGCTAAAAAAAAAGACATCATTCTCGACTGATACCAAACAAAATAACTGTGAAGGGTCAACGAGGATTAGAAAGACCGAGCAGTAAGAACACTAATCAAACTTCCACTGGCAGTATCCATCCAAATCACAGTGAATATTAATTGTTGCTGTAAGCAATAAATGAATGGCAAGCGGCTGTTGCAATAACGCAAAGTTATTTGAAGAGATCAAAAGAGGCGAAGCAGTCACGAAATTTAGGGAGACTTATCACTCAGTCTCCACGAACACTTCCAGTCATTATAATTATTGCAAAGAGTTTAAAAAAATAATCTTACTAGCAAACTATGAGCTTTAGCATTTTTTTCACTCTAGTCACCATTTATTAAGGTCCCAAAGCCACTTGAGGATCAGGGTTAATAATTGTAAGGCGGTAGTTTAGTAAACGTTAACGGTTTAGATTGGGTAGAATTTGGATTAGTTAAGTGGACGGCTCAATAAGAACTTGTTTACATTGGACTTGAAGGCTACCATATTGTAATCATCTGGGAAGCAGGTCAATGGAACAGTGTTTCACATGCGGGCAGTTCTAGGAAAGCTTCTTTCCTATTATTTAGATTCTTCAGACTACTCTTCTCATCTTGAGTGTCATTTTCACAACGTTTAAGTCGATGTATTCTCCGACCTTGTTCATGTTTGTCTTGTTGAACTCAGGAATATTTCTGTCAAACTCAGGAATTTGGATGGAATTCTGAACGGAATCCTTTATTTAGTTCACAGGGGTATCATGCGTGTATTATGTCAGACATGACTGTATAGAGGTCTTAAGTAATTCACAATTGTATTTTGTGTTTTGGTTGGCCACACTGAGAATTGAACCTTCAACTTTCAGGAGAACATCGCTTTTACAGTTGATTTTCCAAGTACTCTAACCACTGCGCCACGGACAATTCTAGTATGAATTTTAGGAACCTTTAACCTATTTTATTTCTAGTTGTAAATATCACTATTTATTACTATTTATTTATGTCGCTATATCTCATACTGTATATTTACATACATTTTATTGTTATTTACCTATTACTGTATATATTATCTATTATTTATAATTAACGGTTTCCATGTTGTGTTAAATTCTATACTAGGACTACTTAGTAAATAAGTGTCTCCCAGCATATGTGTTGCTTTTTCGGGTCGTCTTATTCTCCACCGTTCTTCTCTGTCTATAATTTTTACTTCGTTACATAATGGAAGATGGTTTCCCTTTTCCTTCCAGATATGTTCCGCTATACTTGATGTTTCAATCTCTCCACGCATTGCGACTTTTCTACACTCTTTTAACCATACTTTTACAGGACAGCATGTTTCCCCTTTGTATAGTTCTCCACATTTACATGGGTTTTTATATGCACAGTTCTTAGTCATGATTATTTCTGCGGGGGCTTGACTCGCACAAGCTGTTTTCGGAGAGTTGAATCGCTTCTGAATACTGTCTTGATGTCACATTAATTACATATTCTTTGAAGTTTTTCAGACAAGTCATTCATGTATGACATACAGGCTGTGGTGAGTTTCTGAATGGTGTCCTTTGGTGGCTCGTCCACATTTCTTGGAACGGATGTCATGCTCTCTGGATAGTTGTTTCGGCGGGAGGTTTCTCTTAAACTGTTTATTCTCCTCTTGATATGCATTGCAGTTACTACATATTGCTTTTGCTCGGTGTTGTAGACAACGGACGATTCCTTTCTTTACATTATGGACGGTGCGAGTTGAAGTTTAGGTACTGTTCAGTAAAAGTTGGCTTTCGGTATATAGGTGAAATAAACCCCTAACCAGTGCAGATAACCAGCACATTTAGGAACGATAATTTATTGGGATGTTCTTTTTTTATCCTGAACTGTATAGTTGGACAGATAGAGTCCAGATAATGTTTGAACATTTTCCTGATGGGATCAGAGTATGAATGTGTTATCCACATATCACAACCACATTGTTGGCTTTAGTGGTGTTCATCCTAACGCCATTTCATCAAAGTATCCCATGTATGCATTGGCTACTAGTGGGGACAATGGTGATCCCATCGTCAGACCTTTTTCCTGCCAACATATATTAAATCCCAGTTCACTTTATACACAAAGGGTATCTTCATTATATTATCAATTGGGATGCAAGTGGGTTCTTGCAGTGAGGCATCAGAAGTCAGCTTGTCACGTACCACCTTCAGAGTCTCATCAGTGGGTACTTTCGTGAACAGACTAACTACATCTAGACTCATCATTTGGTTGAAATGTATGGGAGCATTGTTGATTATTTCCACGGAGTAAGGCGAATTCTTGAGGTACGATGCCGATTTTCCTATAACTGGAGTGATTATATCTATCAGGAATCGGCCGAATGGATAGCACTCAAGATGAGAACAATAGTGCGATGAATCTAAATAATACGAATAATAAATCCTAATCTCAAAAATTAAGAAATGAAAGAAGTTGATAAAGAGTGGGGAAAATTGTTGACAGTGATTGCAGCTAATCGAGTGTTTTTTGTGAAAGTGTAACAAGGAGGGCATAGATTGGAGCTCAGACTATCACTTGCCATGTAAATAACGATAGAGCAGAGACAGACCCGCAACGTCTCTTCTGTGGGAAAGAAGTTGCAGCTAATAGAAAATGGCACAACCTACTAGATGGATGGATAAATTCCGACACATAAAAACAGCAGTTCTTTTCCTTTGCCAGAAACATTAATTGTGAGAACTAAAGTAAAAAAAGAAAAAATAAGGCAATTACATTTAAAATAAAATACGAATAAAATTATAAATAAACATAATAATATAACCAAATACATTGACACAAAAACATTTTCGTCTTCTGAATGAATACTTAACTAAATTTACAAATATTCTTTTTATTTTGTTTTTCAGATCTGTCATTCCTTTGCTGATTTGTAAACCGGAAGTCTACTTTTCCGCCGCACTGAGTGTCATCATAAGGCATGTTGTGCCAGGTGTGCTTGCTTCTAACATTGGCCATTGTGAGACAATGCCTGGGAGACGATCTTACTTATTATGTACAGGAGGGCAAAAGTCCCGGCACGTACCTTGGCGACATTGCTACTGACTCACGTCTCATGGATAGCGTACCTCAACAGCACCACAACCTCATCCGATTCAACCAGATACAGAAGGGTGAGGCGTCGCAGCTGTTTCGTATCTCGAAAAAGACGGGAAAACTTTACACCGCCCAAACGCTGGATGCCGAGGCGCTCTGTCGCCACAACAAGGATTGCTTTCGATACGTCAAGGTTGCTGTTCGCCAACTCGAAACCTTCATGCGGATTATGAAAATTAAAATTGTTATCGAGGATGTCAATGACCACCAACCGGAGTTTCCCGAGCAGCAGATCAACATTGAATTTTCCGAGGGCGATCGGAAAGGGATGAAGAAATACATACCAAATGCTTACGACAAGGATGTGGGAGAACTAAACTCTCAAATCACTTATCAGTTGAAAAAAAAAGTTAATGAACCATTTACTTTGTCTATCTCGAAAAGTGTCGATGGGACATCGAAACTAGGTATAAATCTAGATGATGGACTGGATAGAGAGGTCCAAGATTCATACATGGTTCAAGTGGTCGCCACAGACGAAGGGACTCCTCCAAAACAGAACGTCTTGGACGTGCATATCACTATCACGGACGTGAATGACAACTTCCCAGTATTTTCTCAAAATGTCTATAATGTCTCGATTCGAAATGAGGATTTCGATAGTCTTTCGCCCATCGCTATTTTGTCTGCCAAAGACCTCGATTCTGGTCCAAATGGGAAGATTACCTACGGCTTTAATTCAAAAACGTCAAGTACTGCTAAAACCTATTTTAAGATACATGAAGTCACCGGTGGTATTTTCTTGCAAAAGAAATTGGCTCTTGGACCGGAAGTGACGTATGAACTGTATGTAAAGGCCACTGATGAGGGGGAGCCACCGTTGAGTTCCATCGCGATGGTCCTGGTTAATATAATTAACCAGCAGAACAATGCACCCAAGATTGACGTCAACTTCGTCTCAGAGTCGATCGACAACACGGCGAAGATATCGGAGGACGTAGGCGTGGGCAGTTTCATCGCCTACGTGATGGTTACCGATAACGATGCCGGCTTGAATGGAGAAGTGAGCTGTGACCTCCATCATGACAAGTTCCAGCTGCAGAGTATGGCAAAGAAGGAATACAAGGTGATCGTGAAGAACTCGGTCGACCGGGAGACAGAAGATCATCACGAGATCACGATCAACTGTCAAGATAGAGGTTCACCGCCTTTACACAGTGAGAGCAAGTTCTCCATCCGGGTAATTGACGTGAACGATGTACGGCCACAGTTCTCAAAGGAGATCTACAGGTTCCAAGTGCATGAAAACAAGAAATCCAAAATCGTGGTCGGTAGCGTTAATGCCTCGGATCCCGACTTGGGTGCCGGCGGCAAACTTACCTATTCACTAAAATCAAGCAGCAAGGCTTTCCTACCTTTTCAGATTTCCGAAACTGGATTAATAACTGCGGTCATGTCATTGGACCACGAATTTCAGGATATTTATAAATTTCATGTATTCGTCAAGGATGGCGGAGAGCCATCTTTAAATAATTCAGTCAGCATCGTTATCGAGGTGAGAGACGAGAACGACAATGCCCCTTTCTTTACCTTCCCCAATATTAATCCTTTCAACATGGGCCTCGTTTATTATCCCCGTCGCACGAAAAACATAACCGTCCTGAAGGCTACAGATAGCGACAGTCGCGAGAACGCGTTTCTCAAATACGAGATCACGTCCGGCAATGACAAGCAGTTGTTCGCTATCAATCAGTACACGGGTCTTTTATCTTTCAATCGGGTGGCTATGACCGAAGACAGTGGCTCGTACGACCTTGAGTTTGTGGTCAAAGACAGTGGCAACCCGGTTCTGTCAGCCACGACAGCAATTGCCCTGAAGCTGACCGTCAGTAACAAGACAACAGAAAAGATAAGGCCAGTCGAGATGCAGTCGGATGATAAGATTCACTTTCATTTATTGATAGTTATCGTCCTGGTCGCCGTGCTAGTGTCAGTCCCCGTGACAGCCGCCATTTCGGTCTGCTACATCCGGTGTAACGGCCGGCGAAACACACAGCACATTTGCGAAGAGAACCCGTGCGACAAATGCGAATGTGAACAGCGGAACTCGATGTGTTCTTCTTATCAGACCACCTATTTGCCCAACGCCCCCATAGCCCTGACGTCAGACCCGTCCCTGCCAAACCACACCCTCCAGAACAGGTCCCGGAGAGGAGGACATAATACTGGAGACGACCTTTGTGGAGACCACCATAGCGATTCACATCAAGGGACACAGCTTCCGACGGCGGCTAGAGACGTCATTTACGAGGTAGGTGCCCGGATGTGCTTAACTCGGTCTTCTCTGTCGTCTTCTTAACACCACTCTCCACCCCCATCCCCAAGCCAAACCTCGTTGTTTTCTTGTTATTTTTTGTTAGCAACGATTCCCCATCCCCTCTCACAAGATCTGCACAGTTTCATGCCTACCCCTCCCCGGTCCCCTTTGATAAGTCCCTTCATCTGCCAAAATTATTGTCTATCTCTGTCTCCCTCTCTCTCTCTTTGTATCTCTCTCTTTCTCTCTCTCTCTCTTTCTCTCTCTCTCAATCCTTGCACTGTTTTTTTTTCATTTTACTATACAAAGAATTATTTCAATAGATTTTTTTTCTAATTTATTGAGAAAACAAGGAGGAAAAAACAAATGGCGGGTTGTGGCTGGATACATTTTTTACTTAAAAAAATCCGTTTTTGTATGTGTGTCTGTTTTTTGTGAAGAAGACAAATGTGAATGAGAATAAAAAGAAAGACAAATCATGAAATATATATACTGTACAAATCAAAAAAACAGAGTTACATTTCCGTGTCCACACGTAATATTGGCCACCGTTCCACAAAACTAATTGAATTCTAAACAATAATTTTTATATTTTTCTTTTTGAAATCAAAACTCTATATGAAATATCCATCGCATATATTGGATTACAGGAAGACAAGAAAATAAACACAAAATTAAAGACAAGAGAATTATATCTAGCGCCATCTTTGATGTCTTCGCAAAAGCCAAATTTCAAACAACGTTTTGCAAGAAATGAAACAAACAAACAAAACTGAGTTATTATTGGTTCTTCCTGTTTCTATTTTATTGGTAAAGTAAGGAATTCGTTTCTTTTCTCATTGGAAATAAATAAAATGCTACAAAAAGAAAAAAAGAAAACATATACGACTTTTTGTTTAATGTGATAATGGACAGGCCACAGCTTGCGTGAAATAACAATATATTTACGACCTAGATTTTCATGGAAGCAAAGGAAGAAGAGAAACCCTTCAGGATATGACGAAAGAGACTATCAAAAACCGACAGCAAAAGAACAATAAATTAATAATAATTGAAGAGCAGTTGATGGAAGAAAAGAAATGAAATTGTTTACGAAACCATACAGATAAACAACAATACGAACCATATTAAAAATTGGCGACATTTGTACAAATATAAATACGCTTCTTGAAAAATATCCTTCATAGAACCTCATCAGAGAAAATCCGTCTAATAATCAGTTAAATCCGAAAAATAACTAAACACGTACCAAATACTACATAAATAAGAGATCGGTATACTTTGATTGAAGCATTCTCTATATTAAATGAAGACTTTTTGAAGACTGTGTTAAGCGATTAATACAAAATATAAAACGCATGCAATATTTCAACAACAACAACAACAACAACAACAACAACAACAACAATAATAATAATAATAATAATAATAATAATAATAATAATAATAATAATAATAATAATAATAACAACAACCTCGGTTGGTACCATGCAGAATAATTGTGACTGGTCAACGAGGATGGAAAGACCGAAGAGGTAATGCACTGACCAGACGTCTACTAGATGAGGGTAACGAATAAGCGAACGAAAGGTCAATAGTAAACGGCTATTACGATAACGTAAAGTCCTTTGAAAAAAGTTATCGAAAGAAGTGGAGAGTAATGAGAATCTTGGGAGACTTGTTGCCATCCGCATTCCAAGGAACGCTAACAGTTGTCTGAAACTTTTCTGTCAAACTTAGGTATCTGCATGGAATCTCGAACGTGATCTTTTATTTAATCCACGGGCGTAGCATGATCCTGTTCCGTCAGCCATGACCGGGTAGAAGTCTTAAGTAATTCGCAATTGTATTGCGCTCTGAATATGGCCCGCACTGAAGGATCAACTTTCAATCTCGAGAGATGGACCTCCATTTCCGTTCGAAATTCCATGCAGATTGCTCAGTTTGACAGAAACATTTCCGACTTCGACAAGAGACCTGCGCAAATATTGTGAAAATAAGACTCAAGATGAGAACAGCATTCCGAATACAAATAATACAAGTTATTATTATTTATAATATTTTTTATTATTTTTTACTCACTAACAATTTTACCACGAGTCATTATCAGTGATTTGCTTACCGACAAAACCAGTGGTCTTCCCTGCAGTATGAATGAAAACCAATAGTCTCAAATTTCTAACTCGCTGCGCTTGCTCCGATAATATTTGAAAATTATTTTACCTTATCGCAACAACCGTTTACCATTGATTCCTCGCTAGAAATGACGGACTGTATTCTATGGAATCTGAGCTGCAATATGTCTCCTTAAAGTTCCAGTATTCTCTGCATCTTTCCAGTGGAGACCTGGATGGTGCTCTTCCACTTCCGTCTTTCCATCCTTTTTTTTTATATATATTTGTATATGTTTTTATATTTTGTATATTACTATCAAAGACGCATTGTAATATAATATTCAATACTTTACTTCATTATATATATATATATATATGTATATATATATATGTATATATAAAGAGAGAGAAAGAGAGAAGGTGAGAGAAATATATATTTTTAGTGCACACACACACACATATTTATATATATTATGCATTTAAATTTATACATTATAGATTGCTGAGATGTACCATGGTTTCATTGACACGACTAGGCCTTTACTGTTTAGAAAATACCCTACAGCCCATCTTAAATAGACGGTTCTAAAAATGAAACAGACGGTGGTGTAGCCGTGTTAATGAAACCGTGATCACTTTTCACCCTACCAGGAAAAGCATATATATATATATATATATATATATATATATATATATATATATATATATATATATACTAAAAAAATTATTATAGCCAAATTACTGTAACTATAATTAATTTATTCGTCAATTGTTTATTTATTTATTTTTATTCTTCTGCTATTCGGCAGCAAGAACGGTGCTGGTGTTGCCCCGGACAATGATGCTCCAGATGCATTCTCTGGAGAAGCCATCCACACTCTCTATCTTCCCCTCTTCAAAATGGCAGCCCCTCAATCAAGGCCATACAGGAATTCAATCGTTCTTGGACCCAAGAGCTCTAAAGTATTAACAGGAATTAGTTGGAAAATATGCATGTTTCCTACTCGGAGTCTACCTTTCTTCTGCCTTCCAAAAACCTGTTCACGGGTAAACTGACTCAAGGTTTACATTCGAGGATACGCTCGTGATAATAAGGAGAAATTATACGTCAAAGATACCACCTGAATGGACATTATTGGATACTTTCATGAAAGGAAAGAACAAAACAGCGACACAAAACAAAAAAGTAAAAAAACAAAAACAAAAACAAAAAACAAAAACAAAAAACAAAAAGAAACATACATTCGTCTGCATAAACACATACTCTTATATAGGTAGATTTCAAAACTTTGATATGAAATCACGAACACGTCGTGCTAAGAATTTTAAAACTATTGTCAGTGTAGCCAGATGGACATTTGTTTTTTTTTTCTATTCTGGCTTCCATTTTTATGAGTTGATTTTGTCTATTTTTTCTACGAATTTGACTGATTATCTGAAACAATTTTTCTCTGATGAGCGTCAATCACAGACATTTCTCCACACTTTATAAATATTAAAAAGAAGAATATTATCGTTTTTTAATGTTATTTTTAAATTTTTGTACCTATGGACTATTATGTACACACAATCTTATGAACAATTTAAACATACATATCATATGCATGTATATATGTATATGTGTGTGTACGTGCGTATGTATGTATGTATGTATGTATGTATGTATGTATGTATAGACGTGTGAAATCCGGGGGACTCCAGAAAACAGCAACTTCCTTAAAGTTGAAATGATTCGAATATTTTTTCAAGTTGTTCGAGAAAAAGCATTTGACTAGATAAATGTTATATTTCTTTTATTCTGTCTGTCTGCCCGTTCCACTTTTTCGCAGAAACTACTGGGTAATTCTGGCTGAAATTTTGTATGGATCTTTGCCATTGTAAGGTTAAGCAAACTAAGTATCACGTTATCCATTCGCTGCACAGTTATGGATCAATAAGAATTAATATGGATTAGTATTTAGTGCAAAACTGAGCGCATATTTAACTATGTTCAACCATCAATCTAGCATAAAGTAATTATTCCAAGTCAACAGGTTATAACGTCTGCTTGTTTTTAACTGACGAAATGTCTAGCTTTGTAATAACATCGATTTATTCTTATTACTAACTAGCGGGAGTACTCGGCGTTTCCCGGGTGTGTTGCGGTGGTGTAGTAAGGGTGGGAATAAAAAGCAACGCAGTGGGGGGGGACAACAGGGTGGAGAGAGGTGTTAAAAAAAGTGGTAGTAGGTAAGCAGGCTCGAACCCGTAACGCGAAGGAGGGAAAGTAGATGAAAAAAAAAAGTAATGCGTTAGGTGATGTCGCCATCGTGCAAGCAGAAGTTGCGTGCATCGAATTTATGCATAGTCAATCAAACGTTGCCGCTTTTTCGAACAGTTTCACTTTATACGAAAAAGCCAAACAAGCACTCGAGACGATTCACGGTGGGATTTTGTTTAATTCGATGAAAAAAAAAAGATAGAGACGGTGTCCGTTTTGCGAATTTGGGATATTACGATCTGGGAAGCAGTAGAAAATTTCTCACGGAATCTAACCGACGCGAGAGGTCCCATGTAAAAGCCTTTCGCGGACATACACAAACGCTCGCGCCCATTTTGCCTTTTCTATATTAGATATAAACTTGCATAATTCAGTGTGTCTTGTGCTGAGGGCATCGCTCTCTCTCTCTCTCTCTCTTTCTCTGCCTCTCTCTCTCTTTCTCTCTAATGGGCAAGACAACTGAACGAATAACAAACACCGCATAATCATTCTGCTTAATACCTGCATGTCAGAAGAAAAGCTCTACGACAAGAAAGGAAAAAAACATTAAGTTCAAAATCTAATATGAATCACGAAGAAGTGGCATGCGCTGTACATAAGAAAATACAGACAACTAACGTATTTATATATTTTAAAGATTATCACTACGGCTATGACAACAGCATATTCTTTTCATTGTTTTGACTCTCGAGTATATATCCCACACAGATACACTTAATCAACCGAGAACCACATCACTCTACATAAAAACATATAAGATATCAATGGATATATACCTGAGAATCAAAACAAGGAAAAGAATATGTTGTTGCCATACCCCTAGTTTATCTAAGACAGTGTTAATAGAAATATAGTTCAATCAATCAATCTATTTTATTAGTCCAAAAAATAATAAAAATAACAACGTGCTACAAGCCATGAAAACAATAAAGGAAAAATATGCAACATCTATGTACATGTGTATTTAGGTGTGTATGTATGGATATATATTGATTTATAAGGACTATTCACGTTAACACACCGGAGGGTAGGCAACGTTGAGCCTTGCTAATACCAGATGGATGACCATTTGGGAATTCTAGGTGCTTTATGTTCTTTTCCGCTTATCTCGGCATTGTTTCCAGTCGTCCTGAACCTCTAGTGGCCACTGGTATTTAACAACGTCGACTCAGGAGAGGTGTGGTTGGAGATTGCGCAACTCTTGCCACAAAAATTTTACGCGCAGGCTACATTATAGTGGGTATCCTTAGTCTGTCAAGACTGAAGGAAGCTACCATATTTATTTATGTAGAAGACAAATATTAAATTTTTTATAGTCTTTTTTTTAATCTATTTTCATGTTTTCCTGTAAATCTTAATTTTTTTTGTTTTTTTTACCAATGGAACAAGTGATAATAAATAATTCGTACTCGCCAGAATACATGAAAAGCTGCTAGAAAAATCGCCAGAGTTCCTTGACGGCCTTATTATACGTCACATGTGTACAGTAAGGTGCGCTGTCTCCATTTATATTTATGTACGTATTTATATGTGTGGGAGCCAGACCAGTATCAACAACTTGGCTGTATATAACATATGTATGCATGTGCATAGGTGTATGTATGTATGTTGAGTACATATACAATGTGTATATATGCGTATGTATATAAGTATGTATGTATATGTTGATTACATATACAATTTGTATATATGTGTATGTATATAAGTATGTATGTATATGTTGATTACATATACAATGTATATACAAACGGAAACTAATTATTGTTATTGATTTCTTTTTTTAAAGATCTATTATGTATATAAACTTGTAAATGAGTAAATGTTGATGCACTTAACAGAGATTCATCTTTTTATGAATTGTTATTATTCATTGATCATTTCGTTTCTTTTTCTATGGCAATTGGTTTATTCTTATTTACCGTATAGAAATGTATAATACAATGTATATACTATACTGTACTTCTCTCTTTCTGTTCCCCTCTTTTTCTTTCTCTCTCTCTCTTTCTCCCTCATTCTATATATATATATATATATATATATATATATATATATATATATATATATATAGAGAGAGAGAGAGAGAGAGAGAGAGAGATCTATACATATATAAATTATATATATATATATATATAAAGATATATATATAGAGATATCTATACATATATAAATTTATATATATATATATATATATATATATATATATATATATATATATATATATATATATATAAGAACGAGAGAGAGTAAAATAATTTAGACAAAATAAAACAATTTTTTGGAATAGTGGATAAGCAAGTTAACATGCTAGTAGACAAAAATCAACAACCACCCCACAAATGCTGGGCCAACATATATTTATTTCGTAAAATGGTCTTACAGTAAAAAAAAAGAAGAAAAAGTTGCACTGTGTAAACTGCCGGGTTCTGTATAATAAAGCTCATTTTCTCTAATAAATATGATCGAACGAATGGACCGAAATATCTTGTTCCAACTTTAATGATGCACCTGAGTTGTCATTTCTACTAGTATGTTCCTTTACTTATCCAGTATTCCATAAACTAATTTTGGTGTGTGTTTGTTTTTATGGGGCCCACAAAATTGAATATCTTCACTTTTGACGAATAAAAAATAGCTCCTTAAAATATATTGATTATAATATTCTGGGTGGTTGTTTATGCGTCTTAAAAGTATGTATTTCTTGAAAAAATTAATATGAAAAAAATGGATATTTTAACTTTTGTACACTGTTCACTTGTTGTTTGAATGTGAAATCAGTCGATGCGAAGTCAGTACAACAAATGAAAGAGAAAAGCTTTGTGCCTTTTTTAAGTGAAGGTATGCGCTATGAATTGCAGTCAAGAGCAAACAATTCTATGAGTCAACAAAGTTTTATTCTATTTTTTTTATGAATGAAAGTTTTATTCAAACCTTTTTTGATAAATATTACATTTAAATTTTATTAATATTTTCGATAAAGCTGTTCTTTATTTGTCAAATATAAATAAATTCTGTATTTTGGGCCAAAGTAAAAACATACATGGATTTATTTTATTACCGAACAAACCCACCCATATATATATATATATATATATATATATATATATATATATATATATATATATATATATATATATATATATATATATATATATGTGTGTGTGTGTGTGTGTGGGTGTGTGTGTGTGTTTTATTTTTTATTACCGTTTAACTGTTTGGTTACATATGTTTCGGATGTTGTACCGTTTTTACGATCTAACGCCCCCGTCAGACCTTACAGAAATGTTTTACAAAGATTGTATTGTAGACCATTTCTGTAAGGTCTGACGAGGCTGTTAGATCGTAAACACGGTCCAACATCCGAAACATATGTAACCAAACAGATAAAACGGTAATAAAAAAATAAAACACATATTTGCTCTGCAATAGTATTGAGCACTCTCTTCAGGTTTTTACTAATTACCAGTTTTACCATATATATATATATATATATATATATATATATATATATATATATATGAGGACGATATTGTACTTTGCTTGAAGCATTGTGCCAAGTGTGTAAGGAATTATGTTTAAAGTCTATGCCAATGCAGCTTTGAAGAAAACCACCCTTGGGTACGACAAGGTGAGAAGAAGAAAGATTTCAATAATTTTCAGTTACAATTTATTTATTTTCCAAGATAATGTGTTTTATAAAGATTGTATTGTAGTGTTTTGAAATTCTTGAAATTTTCCAAAGATTGTATTGTAGTGTTTTGAAATTCCTAGAAAATTCGAGGTAGACCTTATTTTCAAAATGAAGAAATTAAAATATATATATATATATATATATATATATATATATATATATATATATATATACGTATATACATATGTGTGTTTTAACATGCCTTCCCCGAGTAGTTGTTCATTGTTTTTCTTTAAAACTGCATTTAAATTGCCTTCACATACAGCCCCTTATATATATATATATATATATATATATATATATATATATATATATATGTGTGTGTGTGTGTGTGTGTGTGTGTGTGTGTGTGTGTGTGTATGTGTTACAACAAAATCTGACACCTTACGAAAAGGAAAAAAAACTGGACAATAACAACAGGAGTTCTATATGCAAAGACCAAATATTTTATTTAGCAAACATTATTTTTTATTGTAACTGCCGTCGACTGAGAAGACAATCTCAAAGGGAGCAGGAATGAGTTGCACGCTTTGGCGACAAATGAATGCCTTTACAATAGCAGCTTTCAGAGTCGACCATGTTGCTAGTGTGCTTGTTGGTTTTGACATCGATCACGTCTTAGAAGAAAGAAACATAAGGGCTGCAATTAGGTGATGATTGGTGAGTAACATTGTTAAGCAGTTACGTCTGAGTCGTCTTGGCGTTGTGTTCAGGAGTGAGGTCTTGCTGGAAGACGTACAAAGGCCGGTAGTGATCTCACAACCCCAGTCCTTAACCACTCTCTTCGACACCTACTGGTATTTCATTTCCTTTTCGTCAAGTGTCGAATTTTGCTTCAATATTCTGTAAAATGTAAAATGGTTATATTCAATAAATAAATTAATAAAATTATTAAAAAACGTATATAGACAAACTAATCACTTGGAAAGAAAAACTCAAATATGCCACTCCAGGTAGGATTCGATCCTGTGCTCCAAAGTGACTACCTAGTAAGTTGGTGGACTATTAATCAATATAGCAGCGGAGAAATAGGCAGTAAAGGTTTAATCTTGATGAAAAACCTCCTTAGCTATATCTTTCTTCACTGGCTATGCTTAATATTTTCATATCTGAGCGTAGACATATTTTGAAATCCTAAAACTGATTTGTATTTTCCTCCAATATTTCGTATTTGGTTTTGTTTGCACGCATTTAATAATTACACACACACACACACACACACACACATATATATATATATATTGATAAAATATAGGAAAACAGATTTGTTGTTAAATATAAAGTATTAAAGTTTGAAATGTTTGATCAAATAATAGATATTAATATTTATTTATATATATATATATATATACATATATTTTTATTTGATCAAACATATCAAATCATATCATGCGCACCGCACACACACACACACATATTTTTATTTGATCAAACATATCAAATCATATCATGCGCACCGCACACACACACACACACACACACACACACACACACACACACACACACACACACACACACACACACACACCCTACCCCACCCTACAGGAAAAGAAAAAAACATTAGAAGAAAGAGATAGCGACTACAGCCAGGTCAACGGTCTCCCTCACAAGCCCAATAAAAGAGCAATAAAAATTGAGCATGCCAATGAATGATAAACACTTACAAGCCTCCACCCCTTGGAAAAACTTCAAATTAACTACGAAAATCGCCATTTTTACATCTCCAAAACATTTGAAAATAATTTCTGACGAGGACGCATCACAGAACGTCTGAAACGCGCGTAAAAACGATTTCAGTGACTTAAAAACATTATTGCAATGATCCAAACATAATTCTCAATGAAAAACCAAGACACGGAATAATAAAATACTGTTAAAAAATACACATTGTTGGTGACTACTCCCTTATTTAAATATACATCTTTCTTTCTTTCGTTGGAATTTCTTAACCTATCTTATATAAATATATATATATATATATATATATATATATATATATATATATATATATATACATACATATGTATATGAAATTAAATAAATCAACCTAAAAAACTGAAAAGCAAAATAGAAAATGGTTTATATACTCATCAACGTTTCGTTTTATTCAAAGAGTTCTCAAGTTTACTGATCCGAAGACAAATAGAAAATTCTAAAGTTTTTCTTTCTTCAGATCAATAATCTTGGAGAAGTCAATAGAGACAAAACGTCATTGGACATATTGACACTTTTATGTTTAAATCTGTAATATATATGCGTGTCAGCACGTGCGTAATATATATATATATATATATATATATATATATATATATATATATACATACATATATGTATATAAAATGTTAGTCATTCAATAAATTAAATCATTTATGACGTGAAATGGTTAAATTTCAAATCAAAAGTTTTTTTTATTATTCTATGTAAGACAAAGAATACATTTGAAATATTATAATTCCTTATCCTATAGGATTTCGATGTCTACCATCTCTTCAGAGGAGACACGACATAAATTTTTAAATTTATTGAATGACTAAAATTTGACTTCTTTGCTCTATCTTGTATATTGAGCAATTTTTAATTCAGATGGGAGCGCCCCCATAGAATATTACTGCCAATAATATTTTGTAAGACCTATAATCACAGGTTTCCATACAAGTTGATTGTTAGATCATTTTATTCTGAAGTATATATATATATATATATGTTTGTGTGTGTGTGTGTGTGTGTGTGTAAAAGCAAGTAGTTAATAAAACATGTTAAAACACTTTGAAAAAAAGTTAAAACATATTTAATTTGAAAAGGAAACACTAAATAAGTTGATAGTCCTTAATCCACGTAGTTTCGAAGAAATACTTTCCGTCTCATCAGAGGGTAGGGTTTAGCAAAATGCGCAATCAGATATTGCTTGAAAAAATTGTTAATGAAGTTACAAGTAAGTCAGAGATCTTACTGGATAACAAAAAGTGAAACAGATGGAATAGGGCGAAGAAAAAAGTGATTTCACGTGAAATTTCTGGATTTTACGCTCATTGGATATTTTACCCTTCACCAGACTATCCATTTACGTGAAATCACTTTTTTCTTTACCCTATTCCCTCTGCTTCACTTTTTCTTATCTAGTAAAATATATGACTTACTTGTAGTTTCATTAAATACTTTGCAAGCAAAATCCGATCCTGCATTTTGTTAAATCCTACCCTCTGATGAAAAGGAAAAAATATTTCTCCGAACTTCCGCGGATAAAGGACTATCCACTTATTTAATGTTTCCCTTTCAAAGTAATTATTTTTTTAAAGTCTTTTTCAAAGTGTTTTTAATATGTTTTATTTGATATAGATGTACATAATAATACTTTGGTAAGTATGTTTTAACTTAAATAAGGATGGTATAAAAAATTTTGGGTTTCCGTTCGCGCCTGGCCTCCATAGAATGGAAATAAGCACACACTTTAATAAAGACTTTTCATATCTATCTGCGTAAGTATACTTCGATAATTATGTTTCAGTTTGAAGAAAAATGGTATAATAAAATTATGGGGTGTTCGTTCGCACCTGACCTCCATAGAATGGGAATATGTCACAAAGTTTAACAAGTTTTTTTTAATATAGATCCACAGAATACTGTGATAAGTGTTTCAGTGTGAACAGGTATGGTATAATAAATTATGGGGTTTATCTATTTTATTTTTACTTTAATCATATTTTGCTTTGGTTTTGATACCCCCAAATTCAACCCAAATTTACAACCCTTCCTTTTCATAACCTATCATACTTTCATAAATTAGAGCACATTTTCTGTAGGCTGTTTTTGAACCCAGTCAACGACGGGTACTTTTGCTAGTATATATATATATATATATATATATATATATATATATATATATATATATATATTTCTGTGGGAATATATTTTATTTCCTTATATTATTTACCAATCCTTATTTAAGAAGCTCAATCTAATTACAGAGCAATATAGTGAATAAATGACAAAAATGACGTAATGGAAACATATTGTAAGGTATTTACAGATTTTCTTGCAATTTTCGGATTTTAATCACGTCAAAACCCACTTTATTTCCTTTTGACAGATTGATTGTTGCTACTTCCTCTGATGAGTTAAGGGCATAATCGATTCACTGATTGATATAATAAATTAGTAATTGATTTTGCGCTACGAAACAGATACTCTCAAGAATTGTAAATGTCAACTGAATTAAAGGAATAAATTATAAGATGGTCAACATCATGAATTTTGAAATATAGACTTTGTCATTCGTTCACTATATATATATATATATATATATATATATATATGTGTGTATATATACATACATACATACATACATATATATATATATATATATATATATATATATATATATATATATATATATATATGGTTTTATCGAGCTTTTACATCTGGCTGAGAAAACTTTATAAATACCAATTCTTTAATATTTATATTATACTTTAATTTTACCATCTTGGATCATTTTGGTAAATGTAATTTTTATTTTATATATATATATAACCACTGGATTTTCATAATATTAGATTTATTGCATTACGTTATACCGGAGTGTGTATATATATATATATATATATATATATATATATATATATATATATATATATATATATATATATGAATGATGATGATTGCAACGTCTTGGCAAACGAGTGCCACTCCCACAGACATTTAAAATCCATGAGCCCAAATGTCTGAGGGAGCATCTATACAAATATGATGTTACAGAGTCTTAGCTTTGTACGACAGCTAAGTCTCTCTCTCGGTTCAAAATGTTGAGATCCAGCAACAAGCAAGAGCAAGATAGCCAGCAACAAATTAAACTGCAGACCAGCTTAATGCGGGTACTGGTCTTCCGCTCTATGGTTTTTTAAATCAGAGATTTGCTTCTCCTAGAAAGGCTGCCTTCACCACGGCTTACGGGAGCCCTCTCCACCACAATACACATATACACACACACAAATATACACGGTGCTAGTTGGCCGTTGACCCAGAAAAAGAGTTCATTCGCCCTTTGGAAGGTATTGTTTTTAATCCTTCAGGGAGACTAGCCGCCTCCCTCACCAAACAAGTCTGGTGGGGGAACCAGCTTAGTCGCCGGTGACCCGACCATGAGGCAGGTATTACTGGGTTACATGGTACCAGTAGCATATGACATGACCTGACATAAATATATATATATATACACTTCGGTATAACGTAATGCAATAAATCTAGTAGTATGCAAATCCAGTGATTATTGGTCTTACAAAATATTATTAGATGTCATATTTTATATAAGACAATCCCAGCTAAATGAAAATTGCTCAATATACCAGATAGAGCAAATAAATCATAATTTAGTAATTTAAATTTTATGATTTTAAACGGTAAAATTCAAATCTAGAATCTATATTCTATGCAAAACAAAGAATACATTTTAATCAGTATACTTATTTAATATGTATTCTTTGTTGTGCATAGAATAATAATTCTAGATTTGAAATTTAAACTTTGCAAATCATAAAATTTAAATTACTATATTATATATATATATATAGAGAGAGAGAGAGAGAGAGAGAGAGAGAGAGAGAGAGAGGGAGAGAGAGAGCGAGAGAAAGTAAGGGGGAAAGAGGATGAATATCGAATGTGTATGGATATAGATTGCTGCAAGGGTACACACAAAAAGATAAACTAATTTATACAAAAAGAGATTTAGATTCTCGAAAGAAAATTCATAGATTGCGAAAATTCATAGATTGCGAAAATTCAAGCCTATGTGTAAATCATTTTTTCTGCGGATTAGTTAATCTCATTATGTTTATAACCTTTCTTCCTTTCATACCAGTATATAAACATATTAGTAATCATGTATATGCAGTGATAAATCAATTAGTCATAGATATCAGTAGGTATAAAAGTAGGTGCAACGTCCAGCCGGCGGTTGAGGTGGGGGGGGGGGACCGGATTTGCCAATCACCACTCTCTTATCATCTTATGATCTGCTGCCCAATTAAAAGAAGTAAAAAATCAGACTCGCCCATCGGGGTGGATTTACTACTGATTCTGCAACCTCCGGTATTTCTATAGCTAATCGATTTAACATTCTATAGGATAATCTATAATACATGATGATGATCTTATAAACGTAATATAGTTCTGTGTATATTTCTCCAAAGTTGCACACACACACACACACACACACACACACACACACACACACATATATATATATATATATATATATATATATATATATATATATATATATATATATACATACTGGGTGTCCCAATAAAATGTATACACTCTTTAAATTATCTCAACTTGCTACATGAATACGCTATGCCAAGTTCCCAAGAGATGTTTAGGAATAAAGAATGGCACTTCCAGTAGGATGGAGCACTTCCCTACTATCATCATGACATAAGAGCACATCTTGATAGTCACCTGCGAAACAGTTAGGATGAAGAGGAAGTATTGAGTACTGTCCACTCTCATCGGATTTGATCCCTCCCCCCTCTGAATTTTTCTCTTTTGGGGGGGCGATGTTGGGGGCATGTTAAACACAGGATTCACACCATAAAACGAGCTACAACGAATGAGTTGAAAGCAACCATTGAAAGAAGGTGTGTCAATATACCAATTGAAGTGATTAGGCACGTTTTCGATTAAATCAGTGAGCGTTGTCAGTTGTTCATGGATCACAATGGCCAACAATTTGAACATTTTCGATGATTAGCTGGTTTCTATATTTGTTCACAGTATTTTGATGTATGAAAAAATTTTTCTTATAATAAATGTTGGTTTTTGGGTTATTTAAAGAGTGTAAACATTTTATTAGGCCACCCTACACACACACACGCGCGCACACACACACGCGCGCACACACACACGTATATTATTATTATTATTATTATTATTATTATTATTATTATTATTATTATTATTATTATCATTATTATTATCTCCATAGTAGTAGTATTAGTATTAGTTTGCTTCAACGAGTTATTCATGATGCAAGTTTAAGTGTAATTGAGTGTATGAATTCTGACGATGCTAGTTAGTTGAAGATCTTCCTCTAGCTGAAACAATATGTAAACTCATTCTGGACTCACAGTAATAATTTTCCCATATATATATATATATATATATATATATATATATATATATATATATATATATATGTGTGTGTGTGTGTGTGTGTGTGTGTGTGTGTGTGTGTGTGTGTGACCTTGAAACGTGTGACCTTACGCGACCTTGACCCCTGATCGCGGCCCAGTTATGATCTGCACCCTGGTCGGTACAGTTATGATATGTCGACTGGGCAACCAGGTCTGCCAACCGTTAGTACGTCGCGTCACCGAGTGAGTTCTTCGTTAAGGCGTTGGGGATTCTTCTCGGATGCTCGGTCCTCAATGCCTGTTCTCCGTGGATCGTCTAGTTATTCTGGGTGTTCGTTGACGGATACGGTGTCACAAATGGCAAATAAAGAAATATACAAATACAGGGATCAACGCACATCAGCAACAAAACTCCGGAGGTTGGTTAATATAATATACATTTCGGAAATTCATAAAAGAAGTATTTACAGCATATACATATAGTTGACAATTAATTCAAGCAAGCAGTTAGTTCTACAACTGAGCTTCTGTTGTTGAAATGGTCGGTATCGTGGACTTTGCGTAATTCTCATTAAGTGATCGACACGTTATAAGCGTTGAGTTATCAGGCAACAAGCGAGGGGGAGAGAGAGGAGAGGTGATTCTGCCGAGACGAACAACTCGACTTAGCTCTCTTTGACTCTGATTCCGAACTCTCTCTTCTGACTTAATCTCTTATTTTTCATTTCTTTTATAATACAATTATGGAATGATGACGACACCCATGTTCGTCATCGACTAATCAAATTGCTTGATTATAATTCGACGGGGCCTTTTCTAATTGGTTGATTATACTTCGACAGGGCCCTTTTTCATTGGTCCATTTCCAAAATTGGATTGACTCCTTTAATTAACGCCCAACTTACACGTTGTATTATTTAACTCCTTCCTGGCTTACTAATGGAATTTTTCCATATCCAGGAAAATTATTTTTCCTTTGACTTAAAGTAAATCACGCGATTATATTTGTTTTAAAATTATCTATTGATCTCATTTTTCGCTTTGCTAATTCAAAGAAATTTTAGTTTATCTTTGAATTAAGTTCTGGTTGTCGGCCATTCCATTATATCAGACATTTTGTTTACGTCAAAAGACCAAGAATGCATTTGTCGCTTTGAACTTATCGGACAACACATTTTACCATCCGAGCAAAAATATTTCATAACTTCAATTTTCGTTCGACCTGATTCACCAAATGACAATTCTCGATACGTCATATTATTGTTTTGAAATTTCGGACAATTCATTTTTTTCCTATTCTTTGTTCTAAAACATAATGCCGAGTCATTGCGTGTGTTTCTCTCAGATCAAAGACAATCCGACTTTTTTCAACTTGTCAAACTCACAGATTCAACTTGGCTCATAGTTTTGCCAATTGCGGGTGTGAAATCCTCAACCCTCCAGCTCCTGCACAACTATGATTTCGGCCATTGCAGATCAAACGCCTGTGTATTTTGGCTAAAATATTTTATGCATTCTTTTTCGCTTTTGAAGTCTAGAATGTGATTTAACCTCTCGCTACAAAGGCACCTTTGCCGCCGCCATCTCAACAACAGACTTAGCTCAGAATTTATTGACAAAAAAAAAAATTAATAATAATTTCTATTCCTTCAAACCCGATCATCGTCCGGGAACAAAAATCTACTTTTAACCAAAAGAAACGTCACATCAACCCTACAGGTCTGATGTGGCCTCTCTTTAGTGTTACATATATATATATATATATATATATATATATATATATATATATATATATATATGTTTGTGTGTGTGTGTATGTATTAATGATGGGGCGATTCAAATAGTTCTTCCAATTCCGATACAATTACCGATTCTGTGATAAATTCCCGATTCTGATACAATTACCGATTCCGATTCCCATCATTTATAAATCTCTAAATATTTAACTGTAAGATTGTTATTTTCCCTTATTTTCGTAAAAACACATGTTAATTATGCAGATATTTTCGTAAACGGCAAAATACACTTGTGGAGGATGATCTACTGATTTTAGCTTTACTGGTATTTTAAAATCAATAAATGTTGTTTGTTTATTATTTTATCAAATAAAAAACATAATTAAAAGAATAGTATTGGCATCGGAAAATAGGCATCAAATTTTGCGATTCCGATACCAATTCCGATACCCCCAAATCTTCCGATTTTTCCGATTTCGGATTTCGATTTTTACTTACGTAAACAAACAATACTACCAATGTTCTTAAACGGATCATCAGTTGTTTACCATGAAACAGTGTTTCTGGGATTTAAAAGCAAAACAGTATAGCAAATCATGTTTCCCCAGCAATGTTGAACTACACCACCATCCTTATTTTTAATTCTGGATCTATTTTTTTCCTCTAGATCAATTAAGGCTAACCAATTCATATAATTTATATATATATATATATATATATATATATATATATATATATATATATATATATATATATATACACATTTCTTTCCTGTATCCTCCGTCCTTTTCTCACCCATTTATGTGCCTATTTACAAACTACTGTTTTTATATAGTTTGGCTCAAAATTATCTTGCATCTATCATGAACGACAGAGTAGAGAGAGGTTAGCAATATCACTTCCGTGCGAAAGAGATTGTATAAACAAGCGAGAGATTGTTTTTTTTTGTTTACTATGCAGATTTTTAGAACAATTCGTAAGTCCTATGTTTTGCCTTGGGTATAAATTATTATAACAATATAAGATATTGTAATATATATATATATATATATATATATATATATATATATATATATATATATATATATATATTACAATATCTTATATTGTTATAATAATAATAATAATAATATATATATATATATATATATATATATATATAATTTTGTGATACAACAGAAAATATGAAAATTACAAAATATAAAAAGGAAACATTATCGTTAATAGCTAAGCTTCTTTAAATATATACGTATAAACACACAGACACACATACATATATATGTATGTATATATATATATATATATGCATATATATATATATGCATATATATATATATATACATACATATATATGTATGTGTGTCTGTGTGTTTATACGTATATATTTAAAGAAGCTTAGCTATTAACGATAATGTTTCCTTTTTATATATATATATACTGGTAGATAAGCAATAAAAGTTATATATATATATATATATGCATATATATATATATATATATATATAATTATGTTATCATAGTGTAAATCTTAAACAAAACCTATCCAGATAAGAAAAGCTGAACACTATCAAAGGGAGCAAACAATAATATTAAATGGTAGATAAGGAATAAAAGTTATATATAACATTATTATATCATGAAAATAATAAAATCATTAAGTGGGAATTAATGAAAACCTCTTAAGTTAAGGCATTTTTGAGGTTAATGCTTCTTATCAGAAGAGGAAAATGACCAGAATTATACAAAATGCAAATATAAAAAAAATGGCTTAATGACATTTAGAAATGAAATGAGAATCGAGGAATATAATAAAATACCCACACACGCACACACACCATATATATATATATATATATATATATATATATATATATATATATATATATATATATAGTAAGCTATGAAAATATATATGGCAATTAAGCTACACAAAATATTCCACATTTCATTCGCGTGAGAATTCGTCAGGCACGAGAATGAAGCAAGGAATATTCTGTGTAGCTTTAGTTTGCCATATGTTTTCATAACTTACTACCTAGCTCTACCTATGTATTCTGAAAAATTTACGCATAAAATTGCATCTTCGTACATTAATTTATGTGATTAAATGAAGAAATCATACACACACATACATATATATATGTATATATATATATATATATATATATATATATATATATATATATATATATATATATATTAACATGCTGACAGAAATTAATGGTAAGATTAATAACAGCTTAGAATTTGAAATATAGGCGTTTTGTCATTTATTTGTAGTTATAGTTAACATACATCGAGAATCATAAATAAATGTATTGGTATAAATAAAGCGTAAAATATAGTTGAATAAACATATTTTGCCCCACGAACTATATATATATATATATATATATATATATATATATATATATATATATATATATATATATATATATATATATATGGCGAAAGAGGTAGATAGATAGATAATCTATCTATCTATCTATCTTGTAGTATAACGATGGGTTTTTGTAGAGTAGATTTAACCAGTGCTGAATTATGTATTCAACATCATAATATTTTAGTTCCTATAACACTATACATTAATTTCATCAGCCATCGATACCAGCAGTTACACACACAAAATGGAATGGCAGTTCTTTGTAGCTAAAGAATACAGACTGTCAGTTGAGCAACAGTCACATTTTGTATTCTTTAGACCAATGACTTTCAATGTTTTCACGGAACCGCAAGTATTGTTATTTGTATTTATATATATATATATATATATATATATATATATATATATATATATATATATATATATATATATATATATGTGTGTGTGTGTGTGTGTGTGTGTGTGTTTGTATATATATGTATATATATATATATACAGAGAGGGAGAGAGAGAGAGAGAGAGAGAGAGAGAGAGTTTTGGAACCGACTTATTGTGTGATTCTGCTTTTATATAATGTGCGCCAAGTAATGGAGTATGTGATATTAAAAAAAAAAATACTTGTGAACAGCTGTGTCCAACCTCTCATTCTGAGAGACAAGTTTTGAAAATTGCACTGCCAATAAATGATTTAAAAACTTAATCAATAATGAACAATTTATTATTATTATTATTATTATTATTATTATTATTATTATTATTATTATTATTGTTGTTGTTGTCACCACGACTACTAATTACTTTTTTGTTGTTTTTTACCAGGTCTTATATGTGCATTTTATTGTTTTTTGTTAGGGGGGGGGGGCAACCGATCCTTTTCTTCAAATCACGAGAACCCATTATGAAAACGAAAGAAATAAAAAATAAAATAATAAAACAATAAAAAAATAGAAGAAAAGTGAAGATGCCATTCTTTTTTCTTGAAACGATGAACAACATCTTTGCTTTTTTGGCGATGCACATTTTTCTGTTGGTTAATTTACCAGACTAAAGGGTTGTCATTCTGCTGCTGATTTATAGAGAGAGTGTACAAGGTATTCGATGACGTGCGCTGTTTTTATTATAACAAGAATATTATTTGATTTTATATTTTCTATATGTCAGTCAATAAATCAAATATATTAGTAGAAAAAATAGCAAAGCGCAACATACTATGTTAAAAAAAAAAAACTGGTGTAAGATATTGCAACTATATACTGATAGATTATGTGACCAAGGCAATTTTAAACCTGAATATCGTAGGCTTAATCACGGCCTCCTTTATTGCTCGTATGAGGACAGATTTAATTTTGGAAACTTACCTCTTTAGGTACACGTGAAGAATCTCGTCACCATCCTGGTCTTCACTATCCTGGTTGCCAACCGTTGAACACGTTACAAATTCAATTCAATATATTAGAAAAACAAACAATCGTTCATCAAGTGTTATGCCGGGAAAAGTGTGATAGAAATTTACACGGAATAAATACTGTGCGCAGTAAGATGTTTTCTATGTGTTTACATGTATATTTTAAATATTTAACAGGCTTTACAAACTTACCTTTTCCTGATTAAAACGATTTAACTCTGGCTCAATGGGGAACCCAACGGGTCACATGTTCTTTTAATATTGAATAGATGAATCTTTTATATATCTGTTCAAATTCACCTTGAATTGTTACCTTGTTAGTGCATTAATTACCTCACTTAGAAGTCTATCCCAAGGTTTATGGGGCCTGGTTGAGAAAACTACATCTTTTTTGATGATAGTGATTTTGTCGTATACTGATCAGTAGACCGCATCAGGGTCAGATATAAGTTTAGCATTGTCCGGGAACAAACACGTTGTAGTCTCAGTCGCAAAGTAGACAAAGAATAGAAAAAAACTTCAACTGTTTTTTGCTTTGTAACAACATTTATTTCCTCATCGTTACGGCCGTGATGTCACTAATGTAATCGGCTTCTTATACGTGCTCTCGAACGTAATCCTTGTCTCTAACATAATCGTCCTCTTCTTTTTTATAGCTTGTATTTAACGGTGGCGTCATTTCGCACGTATTTGCATACGCGTGTCCGTGATATTTTATATAAGAGGCGGAAAGCACCTGCTTTTCAGTTTAGAAAAATTATCTGGATAAGGTAGAAAACCCACCTGGCTTTGTTCGTCATATCGCTAAAGCAAATTTATTTTACTTGGCAGGAAAGGGGGAGGCATCGCTTATTAAGACCTAAAATCAACTCGAGGATAATAGTTAATGAGTGTCAGATGGCCCGTAGAATTCAGTGTAATAATGTGATGATCAGTAATGGCGGAAGTTAGGTATTGTACGTTTATTCGTGAGCAAGGCTCAACAGTAACTTGTTAACATAAGACTTGAAAAAAGGCATGCTATAGTCAGCTGGCAAGCAGCTCCGCAGTATTGTGTTCCACAAATGGATAGTTCCAGCAAAGAAACTTTGTTTTTTTCATTTAGTTTTAATCACAGATAGCTAATAAGCGAAATTGTTGGCAGTTGTTGTAGCTGGTCGAGTGTCCGTTGTAAATGTTCTGCCGGGGGAGGGGGCTCATAGATAGACATCTTTGTATGAAGACTTGTCCACATCTATACCAAGGCCTTTCCATTATCGACCTTAGTCGAGTGGTTGAGATGGAAAAATGTTGAAAGAGGACAGTAGGTGGAGAGCTGGTAGGCAGATGATTGCATTTATTTTTTTTACAAAGGAGTCACTATTTATCAAGGCCCAGAGGCCAATCGAGGATAAGAGTTAATAATTGTACAGTGGTCAACGGGACAATGTCGTAGTAATCGTTAATAGTGGAAATTTGGTAAATTGGATTACTTAAGGGGAACGGCTCATCAAGAACTTGTTTATGTTGGACTTGAAGACGACCATATTATAGTCAGCCGGAAAGCAGGTTAATGGAAGAGAGTTCCACAGGAGTGCAGTTCTAAGAAAAAAGCTTTGTTCATGGAATCTACGTTTAGGTTTAGGCACGAATAAAGAACGGGGGGGATTATTGATAGTGTTTTCAGCTAGATGAGTGTTTCTCGTGAAAGTTTGGCATGGGGAGACCATAGATTGGAGCTCAGTCGAGCACTTGCCATGAAAATAACGATAAAGCAGAGACAGGCTCACAACGTCTCTTCTGTGGGAAAGAGGTTGCAGGGAAGAGAAAAGGGCATTTTGCAGAGTTCAGTGGTAAATCCTAACTCAAAGACCAGATTTTGTGCAGATTATCTTGAAGGGTGTCATAAAAGTGATATATATATATATATATATATTTGTAGTCATCGACATACAGTCCTGTTTCGTTGTATCACAACTCATCAGTGCCGCTAGACTAGCATCTCTCCCAAGCCAAGGATTATGGCGATTAAGCTACACTGAATATTCGGCGTTTCATCGACTCTAGGATTCGTCAGGCGTATACGCTATATATAGCGGTCGTACATACGGTTAAATATTACACTTTAGTTCATATAGATGTCGTATTTATTTTTATAGAGCCTATTTTCTATCGGTTATTACATTGTACCTAATAAATAGTAGTGATTTCAAAACGTGTGTGCCATCAGGTAAAACGGAAACGAAAACATATAGCTATCCCGTCTTATCCGTTAGCGTATGACCTAAATCCATACTTATACAAAACAGCAAAAATTAGCCTTGTTTAACCTATAATTTTTAATTAGCCCATGCGCTGAAAACGGAGTTTTGTAAAGTTATGCCAGGCCAAGGTCAATGTTTTCCTTTCTATTTTGACTCTTTGGCAGCAATCAAATTGAAAACAATCAAAAGTATGATACAAATACTCTGTTTATCAATTTTAAAACCTGCAGAGAAGAGTTTGGTAAGGACTTTTCGCATACACACCTAGAAGATACTATATATATATATATATATATATATATATATATATATATATTTATAAGATAAAATTAAAAGCCAAGAACAATGCGAGATTTTTTTTTTATTTTTTATATAGAGTAAAATTAAATGCAAACAAAAGAAATAAATTTCTTTTTTTTTTGTTGTTTGTTTTTTCTTTTTCACACAAATTTTAACTCTAAACAACAGTAATTTTTTTTCTGTTGTATTCAATGGTGTTGTAAATCTCAATATATTTCAGACTTATTAGTCCATTTTCAAGAGAAGACAGCGGAAGAGTGAAATAAGTCTAATAAGTCTGAAATATATTGGGATTTACAACACCATTGAATACAACAGAAAAAAAAATTACTGTTGTTTAGAGTTAAAATTTGTGTGAAAAAGAAAAAACAAACAACAACAAAAAAAGAAATTTATTTCTTTTGTTTGCATTTAATTTTACTCTATATAAAAAAAAAATCTCGCATTGTTCTTGGCTTTTAATTTTATCTTATAATTTTCTTCAACAATGCTTCAAGCAAACTACAACCTACTTATATATATATATATATGTATGTATGTATATATATATATATATATATATATATATGTATATATCAGTGTGTCTGAAGGTTTACATCTTAAATTATACGGAATTATGTAGAACATATACATATACAGAATTAAATGTCATAGTGTGATGAAACCAATCATCTAATAGGAAAAGATAAAAAATAGATTGATCAATGCTCATTTATCAAAGTAATATGCAAATTAATGAATCTTCATATAGTCGTTCTGAGTATATGAATAAGTTTGTGCTAATAATTCTTAAATAAAAAATATATATTTTTAATATCAATGTCATACCGGGAAAAAAATAATACAGGGTGACCCCCCAAAAACGGGCTCCAACTCTAATTAGGCTCCGTTTCTTAGTGTTTTTTCCAAATTAAATAAAACTTTGGTCATAACTAGTTTATTATATTACAAAACATCACATCAAAAACTAGGGTCTTTGGCCTTTTTTTCTCCGTTCTACAGCATATGTTCTAGATGGTCTCCATTTAGCTTTTGTTTTATTTTGGTCACCCTGTATATATATATATATATATATATATATATATATATATATATATATATATATATATATATATATATGTAGATAGATATATATATATATATATATATATATATATGTAGATAGATAGATAGATATAGATAAAGATATATATATAGACAGTGAGCAGGCTTTACAAACTTACTTTTTCTTGATTCAAACTATTTAACTCTGGCTCAATAGGTGACTCAATTGTAATACTAGATGAAAATATGCGATGCATCATAAGCTGAACGACGCATTTTTAAACAAGCCTCTGTCCGTCGTTGCATTTTTTCTCTCTAGTTGGTCTGTCACATGTACCTCTGAAATGCCATTTTCATTTATAACGTGCTCATCTAAAAAATATCCAATTGTATTTTTGTTTCATCCCCAATTCTTATTTTCCTTATTTGCCATTTTTTGTCTTTAATTCCTTCTTTTCTTGGGTAATATATTTTGTCAACGCCTGCAGTCCGTGAATGAATTATTTCTCTGAAGACGCGTTCTCTTAAAAAAAAAAAAAAGAAAACAAAAAGAAAAAGGAAGTGCAACGGTTCCAATCAATTATTTTGGAACAATTTATTATGACACAGCTGAAGAATTAGATGCCATCTGAGACAATTTTGATTATTCCTTCTTATTCACGCGCTATTCTTTTTTTTTTCCTCTCTCTCTCTTATTTAATATTATTTCCCCAAGATTTTATTTATTGGGAAGAGTTTTGAATGGCGTATTTGTGTTAATGTTTTTATTTTTATCCTCCTTTTTTGTAATATTCCATCCAGCTTAGAAGAAACGGAAGAAAAAAAATTGACCTCAATGAAAATAAAAAAGAGGTAAATAATTACAGAAATGTTTTGACAGTTTTGCAAAATTTGATTTAATATCGCATTGAGAAGGCAACTGCAAGAAGCAAAAGTCAGTCCTCTTAATCGACATCATTCGCGGTGCACACACAGACACACGCATATATATATATATATATATATATATATATATATATATATATATATCCGAAACAGCTACATGGTAGGCAGCTGACGATCTTTTATTTAACAATTTTAGTTAAGGTTTTCTTTTTTTATCTTATATACTTGAATTCTCTTTTATAATTGTAAACTATTTCGAAGTCGACTTATGCTAATGCTAAGTCTATTTCTATTGAACAATTTTAGTTAAGTTTTTTTTTCTGTATAAAGCTAGAATTCTCATTTGTAATTGTAGAAAGTTTAGAATCAGATTATGCAAGTGCTAGTTGGTTGTCTTCAAATCCAACATAAAAAAAAATTCTTCATTAACCGTCCCCTTAAGTAATCCAATTTACCAAATTCCCATTACTAACGATTAAAATACTATCCATTGACTACTGTACACTCTATAACCCTTATCCTTGAGTGACTTCCAGGCCTTGATAAGTGATGACTCCTACGTAAAAAAAAAAAGTCTTCGATAGGTTAAATTTGGTTTGGGTTTGTTTTCTGAGAATTTAAATTGCATTCTTTATTTTTATTTTTACATTTTTCTCCTCAAAGCTCCTTTAGACTATATATATATATATATATATATATATATATATATATATATATATATATGCATATATATATATATATATTCAGGCAAACATTAAAAACAACAGAGATACCTTGCTTAATGATTCTTTTTTTCATTATTTCGATCTTTCGTAAGATTTTTTTAACTTCAAGATGGAAGGTATTTACAAATGTTCCATGGTTCACACGAGCGCTTTCGATTCTTTCTCGAATCATCATCGGGTGGAGATAAAATATTAAAAATAGAAGTGAAATATATAGTTACGAATGATAAAAAGAGTCAATGAAAAGTTGATTAAAATATACATTTACGAGTGATAAAAAACTCGATTAAAAATTAGGATGATAAAAGGCAATGTTAGTAAAACCAGTCGTATACTGGTTATTCTAAACATTTCAGCACATTATTGCTACTTTCAAAATTAATGCTATTTATAGATGGGTGCTGGGTTTTTATATATAGTGCTTCAAGTATTTTTAATTTTTTACAATTACTTTCTCGTTGCAAAATCCTTGTGTTGTCCACGAGGACCTTTCTAAAATTAGAGGGGGGAGAGCTATGTTGATTTGTTAAATGCTGGTATATTGAGCTAGTACTGTTCAAATGCATCGTTAATCGACGGGGCAATGTTGTTTTTGTATGTCTAATATATGCGTTTTTATTTTCGGAGTTACACTCTCCTAAGGGGCATTGCAATTTGTACACAATATTGTTTGCTCCAACATTTTTGTCGCCGGCGAGGAGTTATTTTTAACGATGAGGTTCTGGGTTCGATACTTCTTATAGTATATAATAAATCTAATCTTAGAATTGTTCTCTAGAGGTGCTGTATATCTATGTATGATGCTTTTAATTATTTTTTCTTCCACTCTAAAATTTGGTGTCATTTGGTTTTTATAAAATATGTCTATAGGGTTAGTGTTAGAAGATTGACTAGTATTGCTGTTAAGGTTTTTAGGGGACTGTAACAATAGTTTAATTTGTTGATCAACAATATAATTCGGAAAGTAATTATTTATAAGAACCTGTTTGATATTTTTAATTTCTATTAGTAGTGCTTTTTTCGTAGAAGAAATCATCTTAGCACGGTTTAAAAGATTTTTGATTATGGCAATTTTATAACGCTGAGGGCACTCACTCTTAAAGTTCAAGAGACTGGATTTTGTACTAGTTGTTTTTTTGTATACAGCTGTGTCGAAAGTATTGTTAGATGAGTCTATAAGGACGTCCAGAAAGTGAATTTGTTTGTTATCATTTAATTCTATTGTAAACTTAAGGACAGAGTTTTTTTTTAAAAAAGATCTTGAAGTTTATATATCTGTTCGTCATTATCAGCTAAGAGGAGTATGTCGTCAACATAACGTACATACATAGGGGGCTTTATATTATTTTTAAATGTTTTATTTTCTAAGTCTGCCATATAAAATTCACTCAGGGTAGGTCCGAGGACTGATCCCATTGCGACGCCATCTATTTGATTATATATGTTGCCATTAGGATCATAAAAAGGTATTTCCGTGGTGCAGATTAATAATATTTTTTTAAATATATTGTTATTAATTTTAAGTGGGGGGAGTGACGGATGATTGTAGATGTTGTTTATAATTATATCTATGGTTTTCGCTACAGGGAGATTTGTAAATAGACTTTCTACGTCAAGGGAAGCGATATTTCTATTTTCGGGTTGCCTTGTTTTAAGTATTTGCATGAGCTCATGTGTGGATCTAACGCTGTACTTGCTAGGAATGTATGGGCTGATAAGTTCGTTTAAAGTTTTGGTACGTGAATAAATGGGAGTGGGGATTTGCGAAATGATAGGGCGGAGAGGGGCATTAGGTTTATGTATCTTAACCATACCATAAAGTTAGCCGGGTTTATATTCACGAATTATTTTGTGGAGTTGATAATTTCCAATTTGTGCGTTATTTGCTGTGATTAATTTCTTAATTTGTGTTTTTACAGTATTTACAGGACTTTTAAGTTTTTAAAATTTCGTATTGTCGTTAAGGATATTCTGAATTTTTTTTATTATAATCAGTTTTGTTCAGAATGACAAAAATGTTAGATTTATAGGCTTTTTTACAACTATATGTGGGTGGTTACGAAGTTCTTTAGCCGCGTTTTTTAGTTCAGGAGTTAATATCGAGTTGTATTGTTTTTATGAAGTCGACTCTTTATAGCTTCCGCTTTTAGAATGTCCCTTAACCCAGGATGAGTTGTGATTATTTTATCTTTTTCTAGATTAGTGATGCGTTCATAAAGTAGTTCAATTTCTGCTTTTTTTTCTTGATGGTAAAATTGTTGTACAAGATGACAATTGGGTCCAAGGTTTAAGAATTCCTTCTGTTTTTCTGTAAGTTCACAGTCTGATATGTTAATATAAAATTGTGTGTTATTAGGTAGTATTATAGAACCTTTGTATAGAGAGTTTAATTTTTTTTGGATATTTTTTTAGATCTTCATTTAAATACTTATAAACCATATATGAAGGATAACGCTAATCCTATTTATATACACCCACAGTCTAACCATCCACCATCCATTATTAAACATATACCGTTATCTATTGAAAGTAGAATAAGTAACAATTCATCTGATGAAGTAACTTTCAATGATTGCAAAGCTATTTATAATACGGCACTTAAAAATAGTGGGTATAAAGACATAGAGATAAAATATAAATTAACTAACGCTAGCACAAATGGGTCTAGAAATCGTATCAGGAAAATTATTTGGTTCACACCCCCTTTAATATTATGTTGAAAACAAAACTTGGTACAAAATTTTTACAACTTATTAACAAGCATTTCTCACCAAATAATATATTACATAAACTATTTAATAAAAATACATCAAAATTAAGTTATAGCTGTAGTGATAACTTAGAAAGGATTATAAAAAAGCATATATGGGAGAATCTTAAGGATGACTAATAGAGAAGGTGTAAATACTAGTGCTAATACGGCTGTGAATAAATGTAACTGCCAAAAGCCTGAGGAATGCCCAATAAAAAATGAATGTCTGACCTCATCAGTGGTATACCAGGCTAGGATATTCTCAGTAGAGAACCCTAGGGACGAAAGATTCTACATAGGTAGTACCCAAATTACTTTAAAAATAGATTCTATGGACATACACGCTCAATGAATAATCAAACATATGAAAAGGACACTTCCTTATCGTTATATTACTGGAAATTAGTTAGAGAAAATAAAACACCTAGGATAGAATGGAAGATTATTAGAAGTGCCAATACTTGCCACTCATTGAACTCACCATGTCCATTATGCTTATCAGAAAAACTTGAGATTACTAGGTTTAAAGATAGGGATAAATTATTGAATATTAAACAAGATACTGCTATATCCTGCAAACATTCCAGAATACACGCACTTAAAGATCTCTAAATTAGTAGACCAGAAGAACTATGAGTACAACTATCCCCCATCAAATACCCCCCAAAGAGGATAAGTGAGGTCGCAACTATGATCCTACCCGTATGGATTACATAAGTCGCTTGATATTCTACTCCATCAAGCAGTTATAATATTACTAACCTAAATAAATACCTGTATGAAACTATATTTGAACCAAACGAGTAATAGATTGTTTGGGTGAACCTCGTAATAATGCATGCATGTGGATATTTTTGGGTGTGTGCATGTATGGATATATGATCTTTATATACCTGGGTAGGAAAATTAATGAAAAAAAAAAGATGAATGAATAAATAGATAAAAGAAAGTAAGGAATGAAGGGGGAATGAAGGAAAAGGGAATAAAGAAATAAGGGGAAATGAATAAAGATGAAGGTAAGTACTACAATATATAAGCTTTTATACTCAGTTTGTATAACCTAAATACTCTGATTTCTGTCATATGTTATTATATATTATTATTGTATCGTTATACATCTTATGTATATCTGCGTAACCATCGAAACAGTGCTTGCTTAATATGAGGATAGGCCTATAAAATTCAAGCTTAATTCACTATACATTTTTACGTAGTAAAAAAACGTACAACTTAGGAAAAGGTAACAAGCGGGAGAGGGCGGGTAATATAACTATGCGTGTGGAGTTTGATAGAAAAAGAGAATTATGTAGTAAATGAGTTCATGTCTATTTCTATTTTAGATGTATCATTTGGTGGCAGTGTACATATAGATATGTCTGTATTTTGTGTAAATATGTATGCATAAGTGTATTTATATATGCGTGTACGTTTGTGTATGTATATATGTGCGTGTATGTGTATGTATGTGTATGTATATGGATGTATATTTATATATGTATGTATGTATGTATATATGCATATATATATATATGCATATATATTTCTGAACTATTAAATTAGGCTATCTCGTATATGATAGTTGTAGCAAAGTATATTACAAGAATGTATGGGTGTCTGAGTGTATATGTATGTATGTTATATATGGATATGTACACCCGTGTGGACTGTAGTGGAAAGCTGTTTCATATATAAAGGGGTTACCACACTACTGAAGTAAAAAGGCACCTTATTATTATTGAAAAAGTTTTTTGCATTTGTTCATGTATTGCTGTGTTTTTCCTGCGTTATGAGTGAGCGAGTTTCTATGTGTCCCTGCGCGTGTGTGTGTATGTGGGTGTATGCGTGGGTCTGTGTGTGTATCTATATGTGTATGTGTCTCGTATACATCTATTGAGATTTGGAGACACGAAGGGATGGGGATGCTGTCTGCGTCTGCGGATGGTCTGAATGTGTGTATGTATTGTGTGTATGCTGGTGTGCGTATGCGCGTCTGTGTATATGTATGTGTGGATGTATATGTGTATATGCGTGTATATATGTATGTGTGATTATATATATAGATGTGTGTACGTGTGTATGTATACATATGTATGTATATATATATATATGTATATGTTGTGTGTATGTGTATGTGTGTATGTGTAAATGTATGCGTATGTATGTGTGTATATCTATATATATATATATATATACGTGTGTGTGTGCATGTGTATATGTATATATATGTATATATGTATATGTGTATGTATATATATATATATATATATAGGTTGATTTGAATATCGTATGCGTGTGTGTGTATGTGTCCCTGTGTGTGTGTATGTGTGTGGGTGCGTGTGTGTGCGTGTGTTTTTTTGTGTGTGTGTGTGTGTGTGTGTGTGTGTGTATACATGTATGTGGTTGGATGGGTGTAGATTAAAAGACACCTGTCAGTACTAATTTACGGACTGCAAGACAAAAATACTAAATTCTCAAGTACCTTATGCCATAAACAAAAAAAATGGGATCGATAAAAAGAAAGGGAAATAAAAAAGAAGATGTTTATTATCTTCAAAAACCTCACGTGTCCCCCCGCGCTTATAACTCCCACTCAGATTACATTCTAACTTTGTTAACGAAATAAGAAAATGTTTTTGTTTGAAATATCAGTTCTCGACGGTAATTCTTGGCCTGAAGACGTAATCCCCCAACGCGGGTGATTACAGAAACATGTATGCACATATGTAGCCATTAATGTTTGTATAAATAAATTTAATATACCTGCTCTGTTCACTCATTGAGCACTCTTTGGTAGACACATGTTGTTTCATTGAATGTACTTCTAGGAAACTAAACTCTACTGGCTATATATATATATATATATATATATATATATATATATATATATATATATATATATATATATATATAAAACTTGAATAATTTGAACAATATTCATTAATCCATGAAATATTCAAACAAAGAATTAAAATAAAGAATAATCCTTAGCTTATGGATTTTCGAAGATAGGCTCTTTTCATTAATTGTATTAAAAAATTATATTAAAAAAAAAATTTTGTGAACTAATAGGAATCGTCAATGGAATTAAAGACAATGGAAGAGTCAAGTGTCAAAGATTAAACCATCAATGACTTAATACTCTGTCAGGTTCTAATGGAAGAATTTGCAATTCGACGTGTTCCAAAAAGTCAGCTAATAATTATTTGAGAAATCCCAAAAATATTATGAAAATATCAAATATCCAAACAGAACGTAGGGTATCAGTTTATAAATACATTTCTTGCCACTACAAAGCGCTTCCCGGCAAACAAAACAAAAATGAAAAGAGCATGTTAAAAACATATTAAATATATAAATCAAATATGTAAAAATAATATAACTATATATATATATATATATATATATATATATATATATATATATACATATATATATATATACTTATTTTCACAGCCAAACAACGTCGCAGCCTACAAGAGCCATGATAGCCAACGAACAGGAAGTCCAATACTCAAGTTTCGCCCTCATTTGGGCTCATCAGTTAGACATATCCAAATCCGGGATTTGAAACCCGAGGCTCTTGCATGCAAGGCAAGCACTCTGCCAACTGAACAAACGCCCCACACAAGCAATTCACATATGATACGCATATATATATATATATATATATATATATATATATATATATATATATGTATATATATATATATATATATATATATATATATATAGAGAGAGAGAGAGAGAGAGAGAGAGAGAGAGAGATAGATAGATAGATAGATAGATGGATAGATAGATCGTTTTGGAAGTTTTTTTAAAACTTTTAAAACTATAAAAAAATCCTCTGTTAGAAAATTATTTTATCAGGAAGTCAATCAATTTCCTGCATCGCTGAATGGATTTGCTTGCATGAACAAACAATAGTACCAATGTTCTTATAGGGATCAGCAGCTGTTTACCATGAAACACTGTTTCAGGGATTTATATATATATATATATATATATATATATATATATATATATATAATCTGGGGAGACTTGTTGACACTCAGCTTCCAGGGGACCCCACAGGTTCTTGTCAAGGAGAGATCTTTGATGACCTGTGTGAAAGCTCCTTGTGAGTCAATAATAATAATAACAATAAAGATCAGGACCTTGCAGATTCTCTCTCTGCCGACCTTGAGTGTGTAGTACAATGGGGTAGTTACCTTTAACACAGTCAAAACTAAACCTCTGTCTTTTCACCACCAACGCTATAATGCCTGCTTTGCTCCTATTGAAATAAATGTCTCTCGCCTCAATGAAGAATTTGACTTTGACAAACTTCTGGGACTGACTTTTAATCCTGACCTGAGATGGAAGACCTACATCAGATCCCTTGCCAATATCACAAGAAAAATGCTGGGATCGTTCTACCGCTCCAAAAAGTATCTTACTCCTGACGCAATCCTCTACATGTACAAGAGTCAAATATATCCCAAGATGGAGTACTGTTGTCATATCTGGGAAGGAGCTTCTAAGAGACCCTTTTCTGCCTTGACAGGGTTCAAAACAAGTAAAATTTAGTGCGTGATGACATTTTCAACTCCCTACTCCCTCTTTCTCACAGAAGTGACGCTGCAGGGCTATCTCTGCTCTATTAATATTTTTATGGTGAGTGTTCGACTGAGCTCCAATGTATGATTCCTTCCCGTAAAACGTTCATAATAAACACTTGCCGAGCTGAAACAACTGCCAACAACTTTCCTCATCTGTGCCTAAAACTAAACAAAACTTCCACAAGTAGCGCTTCTTCCCGAGATCTGTCTATATTTGCAACACAATATCGTTTGTCTGTTTCCCAGCTGACTATAACTTGGTCATCTTCAAGTCTAATGTAAATAAATTCCTATTGAGTCGTCCATTTAGATAATCTTACCTACCCAAGTTTCCACCGTGACTGATATAGTCTCACCACCTACCTAACGCCTAACCTTTACCTTTGAGTAACTTTCTAAGTAAAATAATATTATTATTAATAATAATAATAATATTTATAATAATAATAATATTATTATTAATAATAATAATATTATTATTAATAATAATAATAATAATAATAATAATAAAACAGCAAGAAATCTCATAAACTACCCCCAACACTCACAATGTGATGGCACTAATCCTGACTGATTCTGAAGAGTCAAGGAGGATAGAAAGTAAAAGTACTAAAACCTTGGAGAGACTTATTGATACTCAAATCTTAGAGATGCCCAATGGTTGTTGCGAGTGAGAAATCAATGGTAGGCAACTGTTGTGATAATGCAATACAAATTGCAATGTTTGTCAAAAGAGGTGAGATTACCCGAAATTTGGGGAGGGTTTTTATTACTCAGACTCCTGGGAACACTATCGTTTATTGTCGGTGAACAATCACAGATGATGTCTTCTGTAAAACTCCTAGTGAGTGCATACTACTACTACTACTACTACTACTACTACTAATAATAATAATAATAATAATAATAATAATAATAATAATACTACTAATAATAATATTGATACTAATAATAATAATCAACATAAACAAAACAGTAAGTGTATGTATCTGTGTGTGTGTCTGTGTAAATATTTAACCGATAAACTCTTAAACTACTGGCCAGGTCACATTAGATTAAAATTAACAGGAAATAGTAATCATACACCAAGGATGGTTTATAACGAATAAACTCTTTGTTTGGATGGATGAATAAAGCATACAGAAATATGTCGGCAAGTTGAAATGCAAAATGTTCATTTCAAATTTATTCATAACTTGAAGCAGTTTAATTTTAAATCTTTCTTATATAGATAGCTCAAACGGTATGGAATCTGGTTGGAGCTCTAATTGAGGGAACGCAGTTGGAGTGCTAAATATTTTGATTTCGATTTTAGCTGATGGCACCTATGTCATTTTTTTTTAATCTTTGGAAAGCGGTACTATATATATTGGGTCGTCGTCATATCAGGCGGGTTGCCCGGACCAAACTGAATTAGTTCCCTAAACAGATCTCTATCTTTCATGGTCCTAGGAAGTTCTTCAATTTATAAGCCAGTGTCTTCTGTCAATAATTTTGTGTACGTCTTGGCAGGTCTTCTTACTATATTTACAATATAATATTGAATAGAAAATTGGCTTTGTAATAATAAATCCGAAATCTGCATGAATTAAAATATATTTAAGTGTATTTTATACCAATTTCATACCCGTAATAATATGATTATTTCTAGCAAATTTGACATGAAATATACGAGAGGTAAAAAGAATGTCAGAGGTGAGTCAACATTCTACTACTACTTATAATACCTCTAGTACTACTACTACTGCTGATAATAGTAATAATAATAATAATAATAATAATAATAATAATAATAAAAAGGTGATACCAAAGAGCCGAGAAGGGTCAAGAAGGATTGAAAGACAGAGGAGAGAGCGCTGGCCAGACCTCGGTTGGACAAGCACAAAGATAACTGGGACCTTTGAGAGGCTTAGTGCCACTCAAATTCCAGTATAAACCAATGGCCCACTGCCAGCGAGAAATCAATGGTAAGCGGCTGTTGCGATGATGCAAATTCATTTACAAATGCTACCGAAGGAGGTGGAGAGAGCTGGACGTCTGGGGAGACTTGTTGTCACTCAGCTTCCAGAAAACACTACAGGTTTCCAATCAGATCGTTTGTTGAGTGTGTGAAAGCTCCATGTGAGCCAATAATAATAATAACTAGCAGAACCCGGAAAAATTCCACGATAGTTGAAAATGCTGAAAACACATTACAAAGAAAATTCAATCAAAAGTTAAAATAAAACAAATAGCGACGAATTTTCAACAAATTTTAGTCAATTGTTTTTAAAATTTTAAAGTTAAAAGAATTAATTTTTTAAAAATTAAATTTTTTTTTAATTAATATTGTTTTCCTTTTGTATTATGAATCATTTTTAATATAAAGTATAAAGGAACAGACGTCAATTAACTTGTACATCTTTTTAAATAAATAAAAATCTATGAGAAAAACATTATAGTCTCCTTCAAACATGTTTTTTTTTTTTTAATCATAAAATAAAATTATCAATTTGAAACCGTAAAGAAACAGCTATATTTTCTGTTGTTTAAAAATTTTTGGATAGGAAATTGTTTTAATGATTTTTATCTGGTAAAAAGCGACTATAAAGGAAGGTAATTCGTTTCTCATTAATTAATGTTTGCGATGATGATCTTTTGTGTGACACAGGATGTTGGACAAGTAAATTAATATTTAAATAATAATAATAATAATAATAATAATAATAATAATAATAATAATAATAATAATAATCTAAGATATAAGTCAGATATTCAAATCAAGAATAAAAATTGTCAGATATTCAAATCAAGAATAAAAATTATCTTTAAACTGACAAATGAATTAAACTTTACTTCTGCCTGGCCAATTTTCATTTGTTATCGTTGTCCAATGTTGTTGGCAATATAATAACCTACTTCGCTACATTGCTACGATTTTGTTTAGTCTAATTTATGAGTCCACCCTAACAACTCGTAGTATAAAATCTTTTAAATAATCGACTACAAATATATATCACCAAAGGAAGGTGACTCGTATTTTCATTTGAAGAGTATTTTACCTCAACTAAAATTTGATTTCTTTTTCTGTATGAGTTTAATGAATGTCCAAAGATAAAAAATTAGAAACTCAAATCGCTTCACTCCATTCCAACGCTAGATAAGTATAACTAGTAGTAGTAGTAGTAGTAGTAGTAGTGGTAGTAGTAATAATGATAATAATAATAATAATAATACACGCCATAATCATGTTGACACACCGTTCCCATTAAATCACCGAAATTAAGCAACGTTGAGCCTAGTCAGTACTAAAATGGGTGACCATTTTGGTTGGTTGGTTGGTTGTTTTTGTTTTACCGCATATCAACCCTTTTCAGGTTATTTAATGCCGAATCCAGTGATTTTGAAGAGCAATTTTTTTAATAGAATATATTTTTTTGCAAGTCAGTTTCTATTTAACCCATAGTTGGGACCCTAATAGGTACTACCACTCCGGGTCAGAGTGGACCTGGGAGCAATGGCAATTAAAGGGTGGCTCCAGACTCCCCAAAGCCCGCAAGCTGGGGCCTCACCATCGGATATAGTTTACGGTCATATCCAGGACCGACCATTTTGGAATTCCAGGTGCTGTATGTGCTCTCCGCTTATCTCAGCCTTTCCAAAAACAATAATTAAATAACAGAAAATTGACTGAAATTTATTAAAGATCTGGACTTTGGGCTGAGATCAGAGCGTAGTATCTGTTCTGATGCTACAATTAAGTTAATTTGTCCACGGTCAATGTAGGGAAAAGCCTTCTACACTAGGGCAATTTTAATTTTGCCTTCTGCCAGAATCCCCCTTTTATGGGGAGCTGGTTTTACCTCACATTAAAAACGACATTGTGTCACATTTTGCTCTCGTAGTAAATTAAATAAATATTAATACTGTCCCACAAGTTTTCCACACATAGGCATGTGTGTATTTACTTAACGCAAGTGATTCGACTCATATTCTATGATTTTACTATGAATTGTTCTTTTTTGGATATTTGTGTTTCTGTAAGCCATATAACGCTCCAATCGATCAGCTTGTTAGTCGCGGCTGCAAAACGAGGCTTCTTGTCTGGATAATCATTGATGTGAACAGTGGCTTACCCATGTGTACACTTTGCTGCCCTTTTTGATGTGACCTCCCTTAGTGATGCGCATGGTGGGGGGGGGAGGAGGAAAATCCATGATAGTGACAGGGAGAAATAATTTATAAATCATGTTATCAAATCGTCAGCACGATGGGTGTTCTGATTTTCCAGTATTCGTTAAAATCTTATTAATCAATTAAGACAATTTACGCTAGCGGCATGCTTAACTGTATCGACAGAGCCTTAAAAATAAATCATTTCCAACATCTGCAGCTTGGTCGCCATTAGTCCTCATTGATGAGTTCATTACTTTTCTTGTTCATTTTTCCTTTGCCTTTTAGTTTGTAATTCTTGAAATTAAAAACTGTAATTTATGATTTAAACTTAACGAAGCCCTTGTACTCATAAGCTCCAAGCACTGACTTTCACTCCTGATGTTAAATGCTTGCCTCAATGTGCTGCTAGTTCGTTTGAAAAAAAAAAAAATGGTTGAATAATTTGTTGAAAGTTATATAGACGACCCAACTATCTATGGCAACACTTCGAAGAGAACTGGTGATCAAGATTTTGCTTACTGTCACGTTTCTGATCTGGAGCCTGTGGTTCAATGGAGGACAAAGGTGCTTATACTCAGATAACTGTTTTCCTCAGTTTTTTTGTTTTTTTTTTTACATGGGAGTCACCACTCAAGGTGTGAAGGCCACTCGATGATAAGGGTGAATGAGTGTAAGTTGATAGTGAGACAACAACGTAATGATCGGTAATGGTGCAAATTGATCAGAATTGGATTATTTAAGACGGTGGCTTAACAGGAACTTGTTTACATTGGACTTGAAAATGGCCATGTTGTAGTCAGCTGGAAATCAGCCTCGTGGCATAGAATTCCACAGGTAGTCAGTTCTAGGAAAGAGACTTTATTCATGGGATTTGCATTTAGTAGAGAATAGGGGAAATTGTTGAAAGTGGTTGTAGTTAGACGAGTGTTTTTCGGTGAATTTTTTGCAGTTGAGTCGAGCACCTGCCATGAAAATAACTATAGTGCAGAGATAAACATGCAATCACTTCTGTGAGGAAGAGGTGGTAAGCAGGAGAAAATGACATCACTCACTAGATTTCGAAGCCGATTTGGAATCCTGTCAAGGCAGAAAACGGTGTTCTGAGCAGCTCTTGACCAGTACTTCATCTCAGGACGTATTTATCTCTTATACAGGTAGAGGATATTGTCAGGAGTGAGATACTAGAGCGATAGAATGATCCAACCATTTTTTAATGAGCTAGCCAATAGATTGCATGTAAGTCTTCCATTTTAGCTTAGGAGTGAAGGTCAGTCCTAGAAGCTTCCTCGAAACAAGCGTCATTTATTTCAAGGTGACCAAGTAGGAATCAGAGCGTTGGTGGTGAAAAGATAAAAACTTGGTTTTGGATGCATTAAAATTAACTAACTGCCGAATACCCCATTACACCACATGCTCCAGGTCGGAGGAGAGAGATTCAGATAGATCTTGGTTATTGCTGGTCTTTGAAGTGTGGCCATAGATGGTTGTGTCCTCTGTGTATATCTTATCTTAGAACGTGGTTTGGGAAATCGTTGATTAAGATCAGGCATCATTCTACCGCTCTAGAAGGTATCCCACTCCTGGCGCAATCATCTACCTGTATAAACGATAAATACATACTGAGATGGAGTACTGGTCAAGAGTTGCTAAGAGAGTAACACAGTGCATATGAGCGCATGGGAAATTATCAGCAGCAGCAAAGGACGACTGCCTTGCAATGAGATTAGTGGTAGCAGCAGCAGCCGAAAAATGCATATATGCAAATTTGGAAGTTTGTGTGCAAAAAGAAAAAGGAGGGTAAATAGAAAAAAAAGGCACCATGCGCTTGGGACAGAAACAAAGTGGTCATCGAAGAAAATGGACGTGTAGAGTCGAAGGATAGAAATGGTTACAGCCAGTGTGAAGTCAGAGAAGTAAAGTGTACACCGGACGAGATAGACCATGGCGAGAGACATTTAAGTTGTACCGAGATGGGATGACGGGAGAGTATGGTAATAAAACTTATGTAAAAAATAAAAAAAGCCGAACCAGATTGTTATGTATTTCTCCTAGTTTTATCTTTTATCTTTTATCGTTTTATGAATTACTAAAGTTCAGTTTTATTTTAATGAATTATTAAAGTAAAGTTTAATTTTTAATAAATTACTAAAGTAACATTTTATTTTTTTATAAATTACTAAAGTTAAGTTTTGCTTTTATAAATTACTAAAGTTAAGTTTTATTTTTTATGAATTACTAAAGTTAAGTTTTATTTTAATCTATATATCTATAAAAACAGAGATGTGTGTGCCACAGACGATTTCGGATTGGTTAATCCAATAATCACATCTCCTAAAAAAGTATAGTTCTTACGCTCTTAACTTGACCATAAAATATTTTGGTCTTATTTATTGTCCATCTTGGAACGGTTTAATTTTTTTCTAACCTGCCATTTACAAATTACAAAAATACGAAACTTCACAATCCAACCTCCGACTCAACGTCCGCCATTAACACAACAAGAAAGCAAACGCTGGAGAGATTATTAGTACTACTACTACTACAAACATTACAGCACGAAAACACGCGCACACACGCACACACACTCACGTCCACTACCGTTCTTGGCTAGTTCACGTTGTTATGGCAACACGATAAATACACAGTAAATTTGATTTTCTTCATTTCTACGCAAATATTACGCAAATATAAATCATATAGAATATCTGTATGAATATAATTACACGTAATAGTTAAATAAAGATGATCATCGTATAAGAGAACCGAAAAATAAACTAATAGGGAATTTGTATAAAGTTGTATTTTCTTTTTAAATAAATAGAAAAAAAGGGGTGCTGATAAGGCTACCGATACTTATACAGTTTAGTGACGACATTAAAAATTGGAAATATTGAAAAAAAAAATTATTGTACGTAACTGTTATAGACTGAAGTTCTCCGAAAAAAAAAATTCACTTCATTTGATCAATTATTTATCACGACGACGTCAACGTGGCCATTTTGGAAATGTACCTAGCAGAATACCTCCATTTTAGGCCAAATTTCGCAATCTAGCCTTTTTTTCTCGCCATATTGAGATGCGCACAACACATCTGCAATTTTGTTACGTTTTTTTTCTTTTTTTTTAATCTGCAATTTTTTTGCGTTTTTTTATAAGATAAGAATACTATTGATTATGCAAAGAAATTGAAGAATGCAAAGAATTGAAGAATTTTTATATGAGATTATTTTCGAAACATGCTCAGTTGGACACGCATGGATAACTTCGAAACTTCGTTTATTTACTTCTGTTACAAATTAGAAAAAAAAACACCCCAAAAATGGCATCTGTCTTCGCAAAAAAAAAAAAAAAATCTCATTCTGGTGGGGGGAAAAAGGGCTAGATTGGCCTAAAATGGAGGTATTCTGCTATGAACGGCAGTTACCTGCCCTTGGGGAATTCCTGGGCCTGCAATAACATTTCCAAAATGGCCACGTTGACGTAGCTGTGATAAATCATTGTTTTTCGCTGTAAAAAAAAACTACTTGATCAAATGAAGTGAAATTTTTTTCCGGAGAACTTCAGTCTATAACAGTTACGTACAATAAAATTTTTTTTTCAATATTTCCATTTTTTAATGTCGTCACTAAACTGTATAAGTACCCAGAATACCTCCATTTTAGGCCAAATTTCGCAATCTAGCCTTTTTTTCTCGCCATATTGAGATGCGCACAACACATCTGCAATTTCTTTACGTTTTTTTTCTTTTTTTTTTTAATCTGCAATTTTTTTGCGTTTTTTTTTAAAAATAAGAATACTATTGAATATGCAAAGAAATTGAAGAATGCAAAGAATTGAAGAATTTTTATACGAGATTATTTTCGAAACATGCTCAGTTGGACACGCATGGATAACTTCGAAACTTCGTTTATTTACTTCTGTTACAAATTAGAAAAAAAAACACCCCAAAAATGGCATCTGTCTTCGCAAAAAAAAAAAAAAATCTCATTCTGGTGGGGGGAAAAAGGGCTAGATTGGCCTAAAATGGAGGTATTCTGCTATGTACGGCAGTTACCTGCCCTTTGGGAATTCCTGGGCCTGCAATAACATTTCCAAAATGGCCACGTTGACGTAGCCGTGATAAATCATTGTTTTTCGCTGTAAAAAAAAAAACTACTTGATCAAATGAAGTGAATTTTTTTTCCGGAGAACTTCAGTCTATAACAGTTACGTACAATAAATTTTTTTTTCAATATTTCCATTTTCTAATGTCGTCACTAAACTGTATAAGTACCAGACTATCAATACACACAAAAAAATATAGATTTATTTTTGGGTAAAGTTCCCCCGGGTTTTCCTTTCACTTCAGTAAATAATGGTCTTTTGTTATATATATGGCGTACTATTATCCTTATATATATGATGTATATGTTTATATATATGTATAAGTGATAGTACCTGTGTGTGTCTGTGCGTCTGTGTGCATTTCCCTGCGCTAAAACTGTCAATTTTAAGCCTACAGATTCGAAATTTGATATACAGGGTACTGAGATTTGGGAAAATCGATGTGATAGGTTTTCGACAGAAATTTGGCGATTAAGTGGTCAATATTCAACAATTAGACCTTTGAGAACTCTACCAAACTCCTCCTACAATTTAAGGTCTGAACACGTGATATTTTAGATATAGATTCCTTGGACATGGATCTAACTTATAAACTTTACTTGATCCCTAAACAATAAATGTTAAGAGGTCATAATAGGGGTCAAAGTTTTAAAAAATTGACCGTTTTTTTTCCTCAGCATACACTTCAAAACACCTGGGCAACGCCGGGCACCGATTGCTAGTGAATTATTAAAGTAAAATTTTGTTTTTTATAAATTATTAAAGTAAAGTTTTATTTTTTATGAATTACTCAAAAAAAATTTATTTTTTATAAATTACTAAAGTTAAGTTTTATTTTTTATGAATTACTAAAGTTAAGTTATATTTTTTATGAATTACTAAATTTAAGTTTTATTTTTTATGAATTACTAAAGTTAAGTTTTATTTTTTATGAATTATTAAAGTAAAATTTTATTTCTTATAAATTACTAAAGTTAAGTTTTATTTTTTATAAATTACTCGAACAAATTTATTTTTTATAAATTACTAAAGTTAAGTTTTATTTTTTATGAATTACTAAAGTAAAATTTTATTTTTTATAAATTAGTAAAGTTAAGTTTTATTTTTTATAAATTACTAAATTGAAGGTTTATTTTTTATGAATTATTAAAGTAAATTTTTATTTTTTATAAGTTAGTAAAGTTAAGTTTTATTTTTTATGAATTACTAAAGTTAATTTTTATTTTTTATGAATTACTAAAGTTCAGTTTTATTTTTATAAATTACTAAATTTAAGTTTTATTTTTTATAAATTACTAAAGTAAAGTTTTATTTATATAAATTACTAAAGTTAAGTTTTATTTTTATGAATTATTAAAGCAAAGATTTATGTTTATAAATTATTTAAGTGAACTTTTATTTTTATGAATTATTAAAAAAAGATTTATTTTATGAATTACTAAAGTAAAGTTCTATTTTTATGAATTACTAAAATAAAGTTTTATATCTAATAAATTACTAAAGAAAAGTTTTATTTTTATAATTTACTAAAGTAAACTTTTATGAATTACTTAAGTAAAGTTGTAGTTTTTTGAATTACCAAAGTAAATTTTTTATTTTTATGAATTACTAAAGTAAAATTTTATTTTTGATGAAGTAATAAAGTAAAATTTTATTTTTATGAATTATTTAAGTAAAGTTGTAGTTTTTTGAATTACCATAGTAAATTTTTATTTTTATGAATTACTAAAGTAAAGTTTTATTTTTGATGAAGTAATAAAGTAAAATTTTATTTTTATGAATTATTTAAGTAAAATTTTAGTTTTTGAATTACCATAGTAAAGTTTTATTTTTATGAATTACTTAAGTAAAGTGTAACGTCAACGTTACAAGGACATCTTTTTCTGACGACAGGATTCTAAATCGGCTTCGAAATCTAGTGGGCGATGTCATTTTCTCCTGCTTACCACCTTTCTCACAGAAGTGATTGCATGTTTATCTCTGCTCTATCGTTATTTTCATGGAAACTTCAGTTTATGAAAATGCAAAGACCTAATTTCTTTCAAATATTAATCATCATTGCCAAGCAAATTCTAAACGAACAAAAACAAACTGTGTTTGGTACTGGGCACTACAGATCAAATAGCTCACTTTTTCTATCTTTTTCTTTTATGTTTCCGCCCCCCTCCTTTATATCCGACCTACTTTATCTCTTTTAGATTTCCCACCATCCCGGTTGGAACGAACACTTATCACTTCGTCCATCCCATCATTTTATCTTCTTCTCCCATTATTTCTGCAAAAATTTATTTCACTCAAAGAAAATGTTTTTGTTTGTATTATTTAGTTTGTTTTCTTGCTTACTGAGTAATTCCATATATTAATTATTTCATATATATATATATATATATATATATATGTATGTATGTATGTATGTATGTATGTATGTATGTATCAATGTATATATATATATATATGTATCAATATATATATATATTAGTGTTGGGACGATTAATCGGAATTGGAATTGGAAAAACTGGAGCCTATTTTCATATATTATTATTTTTATTATTATTCTAATTCCATATATTAATTATTTCATATATATATATATATATATATATATATATATATGTATATATATATTTATGTGTGTATGTATCAGTGTATATATATATATATATATATATATATATACACTGATACATATATATACACTGATACATGTATATACACTGATATATGTATATACACTATACACTGATACATATATATATATGTGTGTATGTATCAGTGTATATACATATATCAGTGTATATATATATATGTGTCAGTGTATATATATATATATCAGTGTATATATATATATATATATATATATATATATATATATATATATATATATATATATATATATATATATATATTAGTGTTGGGACGATTAATCGGAATCGATATCGGAATGGGAAAAATTGGAGCCTATTTTCCAAAACCAAAACCGATTCCTTTAATTATCTTTTTTATTTGATTTTGGTTTAAGAAACATTTTCCACTGCTTTTAGTAGTAATAATAAAATAATAAATATTTATTGATTTAAACTTTCAGTAAGACTATAATCTCTGGATCAATCACGCACAAATATGTTTTTACGTTTGAGAAAATATAAGCACATTTAAGATGTGTTTTTACAGCAATCGGGACAAAATAACAAATTTATAGTAAAATATTTAGAGATTTATAAAGAATCGGTAATTGTATCGGAATCGGGAATTTAGTATGGAATCGGTAATTGTTTCAAAATCGGGAAAAATATTGCAATCGTCCGTCTCTTTATATATATATATATATATATATATATATATATATATATATATATATATATATATATATATACACCCACACACACACACACACACACATTAGCTAAACGTTTAAATTTTATTTTGGAATTATAAGTTTAAAATATAATAAAAGGAAAGGAAGAGGAAGAGGGGGAGTAAGAAGAAGGGAGATAGAAGGAAAAACTATCAAATTAACATATGAAACTGTGGGTGTGAAGATTGAAATGTTCTAAGCGTTATTATAACTTAAACATATTAAACATGAGTTTCAATTAAATTGTGCATATAGAAAAAGTAAAAAGGGGAATGTGAATATATAATATTATGTCAAAATAATAATTACAATCCTTAAATAATTCAAAGCAAAATAAGAATTAAATTTCATTTAAACATCCATTTAATTAAAATAACATACTATTATATGATTGGTGTACTTTTAAACCTAATTATATATAAATGATAAATAAAAATTATACTAAACAAATTAACTAGTTTGGGAAATGGTTATTAATAAATGGGTCCTGGATATGACCTTAAACTATATCCGATGGTGAGGCCCATGCTTACATTAAAAAACTTTTCCTTCAAAATCATTGGATTCGGCATTAAATAACCTGAAAAGGGTTGATATGCCGTAAAACAAAAACAACCAGCCAACATTAATAAATGATTGAAGAATATTAGAGTAGAAACATGACGTGAGATGTGAATTTTTTAAGCATTACTTTAATAATAATAATAATAATAATAATAATAATAATAATAATAATAATAATAATAATAATTAAATTAAAAAATTAAAATAATAATAATAATAGTAATAATAATAATAATAATAATTATTATTATTATTATTATTATTATTATTATTATTATAAAATCTAGATAAAATAAATAAAAACATAAGTGTAGTAACTAAATAATTATAATTCGATATTAAGAGGAAATGAATTATAATTATGTTTATTAACAGGAAAGATCCTAACTTACCCTATATGTGCTTCCGGGTTGCTTTAGCTCACACTACTGCATTTATATTTACTCTCTATCGCCCCCTCAACAGTGGAGTTACTATCTTTCAAAGCATATCTGAGAAAATTGACCAAGTCCTTTCTACTTATCCTTCAGCTAACATTCACGTATGTGGAGACTTCAATGTTCACAACGTCGAATGGTTGACCCACTCAAACAAGACCGATGATGAGGGGAGGTTCTGTCATGATTTCTCCATTGCCTATGACCTCACTCAGATTGTTCAGGAACCTACCCGTGTGCCCGATAATGACGGCCAGTATGCGAGCCTACTAGACCTTTTTCTCACAACTTGCCCTGAACTATGTTCAGTTTCTGTTCTGTCGCCTCTTGGATCTTCCGACCACTCTGTTGTATCAATTAAGATAAAAATGAAATGTAATAAGTCCCCAGACGTACCTCTTCATCGTACAGTATATCGATACACTAAGGCTGACTGGGATAGCTTCCGTACATTTATATCTGATCTACCTCTGCATTCCATGTTTAAAAAGGATGTGTCCTCTATAGTATTAGACCTAACTGAATGGTTAATTGTAGGTATTGACCATTTCATACCCTCTAAAAAGTTTCAGAAAAAACCTAACAGCCAGCCATGGTTCTCTCCAGAATGTGCTGCTGCCATTGCGCACAGAACTCACTTTTTCCACTGCTTCTAACGTAATAGATGTATGGAAACTAAAGCCGTTTTCAGGACTGCCAGCAACCATTGTAAGAAAGTAATAAGGAACGCAAGAGTGTTGTATGCTCAATCTGTTAAGTCCAAAGTAGCTGAGCAGCGGCTTGGTTCCCACCAGTTCTGGCAAATAGCAAACAGAATCCTGAACAGAAGCGTGTGCTCCATCCCAACTATTATCAATGGACCTGAGGTAATCTCGTCAGCATCAGACAAAGCCAAACTCTTTGTCAAGAACTTTGCAGCTAATTCTACCCTTTGCGACCAAGACCGCCAACCCCCAATATTTCCTCCTGTATCAGTAAACACGCTATGTGATATACGTATATCTGTACGTGATGTTGCGAAGCTAATCAAAAACCTTGATTCGAGTAAAGCAACTGGCCCTGATGGTATTCCAATTATAGTACTCAAAAAACTTCAACCTGAATTAGCGCCCATACTTACAAAACTGTTTAAACGTTGTCTTAAGGAGAATAGTTTCCCATCTCCCTGGAAAATCTCATCAGTATGCCCTGTATTTAAGAATTCAGGTGATCGCTCATCCCCCTCTCAGTACAGGCCAATAAGTCTCCTGTGCGTCATGAGTAAGTTGCTAGAATCTATGTTAAATACAGAAGTAATCAACCATCTCAACAAAAATAACCTTCTTAGTGACACTCAATATGGTTTCCGTTCTGCTAGATCTACAGCAGATGTCCTTACAGTTATATCGCATAGGATTAGCAAATCTCTCGACGGTGGCAATCTTTCTAGGGCAATTGCTCTTGACATATCTAAAGCCTTTGATAGGGTATGGCATAAAGGTTTACTTCATAAGATCGCTAGCTATGGTATAGCTGGAAAAGTCTTCTCAATTATTAAATCATTTCTTTCTGATAGGTTCATAAGAGTAGTAGTTGAGGGGCAAAAATCAGAAGCTCACAGTATTAATGCCGGTGTCCCTCAGGGATCCATCCTGGGCCCAACTCTTTTCCTGATCTACATTAATGATCTTCCAAATCATATCCTTACATCATTTGTAGACATTTATGCTGACGACACTACCATTTATGGTAGCACATCTAAGACAGTAAACGACCAAGTTCTCTCCAATTCTCTCTCCTCTGATCTTGAGCACGTAGTACAATGGGGAAAGGAGTGGCTGGTTACTTTTAATGCATCTAAAACCAAGCTTCTCTCTTTACATCATCAACATTCTAATCCACATTTGTCATCAATTGAAATGAATGGCTCTCGTCTTCAGGAGGCCTCAAGTTTTGACAAGCTTCTGGGCTTGACCATTACTCCTGATCTTAAATGGAACACGTATATCAAATCTGTTGCCAAGGCCGCTGGAAAAATGGTGGGATCTTTCTATCGATCCAGTAGATATCTCACTGCTGATGCTATTCTCTACCTATATAAGAGCCAGGTACGTCCAAGGATGGAATACTGTTGCCACATCTGGGCAGGAGCTGCTAGAAAAGACTTGTCCTGCCTTGATAGAGTTCAAAATAGACTTCGTAGCCTCGTAGGAGATGTCCTTTTCTCCTCCTTGCAACCTCTATCTCACAGAAGAGATGTTGCGAGTTTGTCTCTGATGTATCGTTATTTTCATTGAAAGTGTTCAACTGAGCTTCAATCTTTGGTCCCCCCTCGCCAAACTTTCACAAGAAACACTCGTCTAGCTGTAAACACTATCAATAATTTCCCCCACTCTTTATCTGTGCCTAAACCTAAACGTAGATTCCATGAACAAAGCTTCTTTCTTAGAACTGCACGCCTGTGGAATTGTCTTCCGTTTTCCTGCTTTCCGGCTGACTACAATATGGTTGTGTTCAAGTCTAAAGTAAATAAGTTCTTGATGAGCCGTTCCATATAAGTTATTAAATTTACCAAATTTTCATTACTAATGATTACTATATTGACCAATTTCTACTGTACACTCTTTAACCCTTATCCTTGATTGGCCTCTGGGCCTTGATAATGTGGTGATGCCTTTGTAAAAAAAAAAAAAAAAAAAATAGAAATTATAGTTAACGATTAATCTGATAATTATAATTTAATTTAGATTATCGATAAATCAAACTCATAGATATATAATATTGTATATTGAAATGGTTTTAATACTAACATCTTATACACAACGTAAATGTTAATTTATTGCATAAATTGAATTCATTAATGAATAATATAAAATGAATAACATTAAAACTATCTAAATATTATTTATTAGGATAAAAATGATAAAATATAAATAAAAATCAGAGAAGATATATTTAAGGCTTCAATGAAAGACTGCGTTAAGTTTTAAATTAATGAGTTGAATTATTGATCGTTTCACCGTACATAAACAATTTTTTTTTATTATATTTTCACCCCAAACAAGGCACATTGCCACTTTGGTGTAGGGGGTTACTATCAGGGACATAAGCTACTGAGGTACTATGTAGGGAGTTGGGCAGTAAGATGTTGGTTCACGTTACACTTGAACTTCTGCATGTCAGTACAGTTGGGGAATCAGGGACCCGGAATGGAATTCCAAAGTCTAGCGGTTCTGGGGAAGAAACTACTCGAGTAGAAAGCTCTCTTACATCTAGAGATCTCCACTGTGTAGGGGTGGGATTTAGCTGCTTGTCGGGTTTGTTGAAAGTATTTACATCGTGGGGGAACAAGTGGTTGCAGTTCGTCAGAGCATTCACCATTAAGATACTTGTAGAACAAGCAGAGGATGCAACATTTCCTTGGTGGGACGGAGGCTGCAGCTTAGATGATAATTCAGGACTTATCAGGTTGAAAACTCTCTTTTGAACCTTGTCTAGGAACGAGAGACTAGTAGCAGATGCACCAGCCCAAATATGAGAACAATACTCTATACATGGGCGAATGGTGACCTTATAGAGATACAGGATACTTTCGGGCGTTAGTAGCTTTCTAGCACGGTAGAAAGAGCCTACCTTCTTCGCAGCGGTCCTGGCAATGCTCTCAATGTAATTGTTCCAACTCATGTTTCCTATGAACGTTAGGTCGAGGAATTTAAAAGAAGTACTCTCAGATAATGAATCTTTGGCCATTGCTATTGGTGGTAGAGAAGGTTTCTTGTAATTATTGAAGGAAACAACTTTCGTCTTGGCAGCATTGAATGTGATCATCCATTTTTGTCCCTATTCTACTACAGATTGGAGGTCATCCTCTAGTGTTTCTGCCATTTCTTTAGATATGTTTCATTTGTTATCTGTCGTGCCGGTTATAGAGCGTGGTGTTATCAGCATATATACCCATCTCAGAGACAATTTTGTCGGAGAGGTCATTTATGAATATTAGGAATAATAAAGGTCCAGGGATAGACTCCTGAGGCACTCCCACATTTATATCATATTGTTTAGATGTACGACCGTTGAGGACAACTTGGATTTTTCTCTTATCTAAGAAGGATTTAATTATGTTAAGTATTCATCCAGTGATACCGTATGATCTGATTTTCCTGAGAAGACCTTCATGCCATACCCTGTCAAAAGCCTTAGATATATCTAGAGCTACCGCTCTATCCTCCCCTATTTTGTCCAGTGAATGGTATATATGCTCAGATATTACAGTTAGGATATCTGCTGTGGAACGGGCATGCCTAAATCCATATTGTTGGTCAGTCAGAAGTTTAGCATCTGTAAGGTGATGCTTGAGCTTGGTTAATTATGGACGCAAATATTTTGGCGAAAAGTGGGAGGCGGCTAATCGGGCAATAATTTACTGGGTCAGTTTTTGCCAGAATTCTTAAAAACTGGTACCACAGAAGCAGTTTTCCAGCAGTCCGGAAAGCAAGATTCATTAAGCTATTTGTTGTAAAGTTTGGAGAGAACTGGAGCTACTTTCTCGGAGCATTTTTTTAATAGCACAGCCAGGATGAGATCAGATCCACATGCTTTTGAAGTGTCAAGGTTTTTTACGATAGCATGCACCTGAGATGAGATGATTTTCAGATCGTCTAGCGTGGCATCTGTCCGCAAAAGAAAGTCAGGGAGGGGGTAGTTATCAGGGTCCAGTGTGGAGTTGGAGGCAAAACGACTGGCAAGCATGTTAGCCTTCTCAGTTGCTGAGCAAACAACCTCATCATTGTTGGTTAGTGGGGGAATTGTTGATTGCCCATCATTTACTACACTGTTGTAGATTTTCCAGAAATCTCAGGTTCCTAATATTTGTGCTTCGATTCGTTTTTTGGTGGTTTCAGTAAATTCTCTCTTAGCTGTCGCTATTTCTTTCTTATAGTTACTTCTAGCTTCTATATACTTCTTTCGGTTAAATCTGTGGTATGCATGCTGCCTTTGCACAATGGCAGTTGCACAAGTAGAAGTAAACCATTGGGGAGAGTATGGTTTAACATATTACATAAGAAAATCGTATATTTCAACTAAATGAGATTATAGTTTTAGAATTAAGAACTATATCGAATTATAATTTATGGAATAATTAATTTATTATAACAGTAATAAAAGAACTAAATTAATAAATAATTGGTAATTGAAAATAGTTTTTTTACGTTTGATTTTTTTTTTTTGTTTAAAACGTTTCGTATAAATTGAGTGGGTATGTAAACAGGTGTAATATGGGTGAATATGTATAAATCAATTATAAATAATAAATTTAGTAATTACTAAATAGAACATTTTTAGTAATATATATCTAAGCTAATGTAATCTGTTAATACGAATATTTGGCCTTTAGTGACTTTATTTTTAAGTTTAAGATGGCAAAATGCAAGGAAACAATAAGGTAATTTGAAGCTTCTCTTCTAATTTTCGGATTTCTTAATCATGCCCAAACGCATTTTATTTCCTTTTGGTGGATTGGTAGTTGTTATTTTTTCTGATGAGTTATGGGCAAAATAAATTTATTGATTGATACAATAATTAGGTGAATGATGCTGTGCTACGAAACAGATACTGTCAAGAATTGTAAATGTCAACTGGATTAAAGGAATAAATTGTAAGGTGGTCAACATCATGAAATTTGGAATATAGATTTTTGCCATTTATTCATTATATGCCTTGTGATTACATTGAGCTTCTTAAATAAGGATTGATATGTATAACAAGTAAATGTAAACTAATAAAGAATATTTCCACAGATATATATATATATAATTCACATAAAATTAATATACAAAAGTATAGATTTATGCGTAAACTTTAAGTATTTACTTCAAAAGTGCTCACTACGTAGGTAGAGTTAGTTAGTAAGTTATAAAATGTATATGGCGATTAAGCTACACTGAATATTCCGCGTTTCATCCACTCTAGGACTCTTCAGGCTTAAGAGTTCTAGAGTGGATGAAACGCAGAATATTCAGTGTAGCTTAATCGCCATATACATTTATATTATATATATATATATATACATATATATATATATACATTTTATATTTTATATATATATACATATATATATATATATATATATATATATATATATATATATATATATATATACATATACAGGGTGGGCCAAAATAAGCGTCCTATCTTTAAATATAATCATATATATATAAGACCCTTATTTTGGCCCACCCTGTATATATACATTATATATATATATATATATATATATATATATATATATATATATATATATATATATATATATATATACATTTTATAACTTACTATATATATATATATATTTAAAGTGATGGTTGTGTAGTTCCAACGAGAGAAAAAATGTATATTTAAAAGAGTGTAGCCATCAACAATTGTGGGTTTTTTTAAAGGTTTTCATCATATTTTTATTTTAAAATATTTTTATAACGCGTTTCGAGCTTAGGGTGTGCTCTCTTCAGATATTTTCGTAAAAAGTTTTTCTTTAAAATGGGAGTTTGTAGATATGCCTCCGCTGATATTAAATATGTTTTTCATAGTGGTGCGATGCATGTGTTCAGTCTTTAGACATTCTGTCTCCAACTGTAAGTTTTTCACTGTGACCGGTCAAAGTTAGTTTCAAAGAGTGTTTTTTAGTCCATATGGTGAAGGTTTTTATGGCTTCTTTAGGGTTCTTTTTAAAGACTTTCTTTCCCCATGTATAGCATACACTCACGCACAATCACATACGCATACATATATATTCATGTACATGTACACATGCACACGCACACGTACGCAGGCACACACACATACACACACGTACATACATAGAAATATATGTAGGAGCATACATATACACACATATACATACCCACCTACACACCCACACACGTACTCGCATACATCCACCGCTAACAATTATTTTTATTTTTTTATTTTTTATTTTATATATATATATATATATATATATATATATACACTTTTTTTTTTTTTCCAACCAAAACACGCATGTATATATGCTCTTAATCATTCAGACATACGTACACGTACCCACACACACACAAGTAAGATGGAGAATAGGTAGAAGATATATATACACACACATACGCGCACATACACACATATATGTACACACATATATGTATGTGCACATACACTCACAAACATCCACATACTATGTAGGCACATACACATACACACACACATGCACACACACAGACATATGCAGGGGCTCACACATACGCGTATATTCATATTCACACGAACACATTTACCCACTCATACATGTGCATACATATGTATATATATATACATACACACACATACATACGGATGTGTATACACTCATCCACCCATATATATATATATATGGGCACATGCACTCACAATCACACACACACATACATATTCATACATCCCACCTTATGTATATATTGGTTGAAGTTTCCTTATCAATCCATGCACATATGTATACATGGATTCGGTCACCCAAACATAAGTGCACGTATACATACAAACAAGATGTAGCATAGATAACAGATGATATATAATTATACACACACGCATACACAATCATATGTGTACATCCACGCACACACACATATACACACGCACACACGCGCGCACATACACATACATACGTTTAATTTCTAGTTGTTTGTTTAGTTAAGAGAAATGGTACTGTGCTGGGTATGGGCGCGCGCACCCGCGAAAGTGTGCGTGTGCCTTATTGTGCTTTTTTGTTGTTTCTTGTGTGAGGGTGCACACCTACCCAAGCATGCATGCGTGTAAGTGTATTTTGTGTTTTGCCTATTTATGTGTATAATTATGGAGAGATGTTTAAGGCGGGGTTAAACTTTGTTATGAAATTTTTTTCTTGAGTTAGCAAGTAGAAGTAGTTGTCAGTTTGGAAGATGGGCATTATCTCGAATCTGCCTCCACTGCATGCGTGTATATGTTGTGATACATGTAGGTGTCTATTTTCCGCGATTTTGATGTTGGATCGGTGTAGGGCTACTCTATTACTAAGGTTTTTTGTAGCGCCTATGTAGGATTTATCGCATGCTGGACATTTTATTACATAGATCACGTTTTTTGAGGTGCAATCTAGTTTTTTTTTAATTTTGAATGTTTGTATGGGGTTCGTAAATGTGTATGTGTATGTTGCAGACTCCACATCGTTGTTTGTTGCATTTTGTGACTCCTTTTGTTGCGTCTTGATTGAGTTTGGATGAGGTAAGAATGCGTTTTAGGTTTTTGGGTTGGCGTTTGCTTTTTATTATTTTTGTTGTTTAAGGAAATTGTTTAGTTTGCTGTTTTGGTTAAGTAGGACGAGGTTTTTCGTTATCTCTGTGAAAAGTTCTGGGTTGTTTGTGTTGTGTGTGGAGACGTATGTTAGGATTTGTTCTTTGTTTCGTACTTTAGGGGTTCTCAAATCTTCTACTGGTATATTTGTCGCAAGTTGGATCCCTTTGTCTATAAGTTGTGATGGGTATTTTCTTTTTCTTAAATTTATTCGTAGTTCCTTGAGTCGGATTTTTCGAAGGTTATTGTCCGTGATTATGGTGCAGATTCTACGTGCTAGGGTGTAGGGAATTGATTTTATGCAGCTTTTAGGGTGGTGATTGGCTGATACCTGACTATTTACATATTCAGGAATTCACTTCAACAATAAATAAACAAACGCTCCAGAAATTAAGCAAATATATTCATCTTTGACTCATCAGTAAAATGAACTGTATCCCACTGCACGTCAGCCAAATCATGTTCTTTTAAATACTCTATGTGTGCCCCTTGGTTTTGCTTTCAAATGAGAAGATTCGGAGCTGGAATACCGGCATACAATCATGCATTGTTTTTTTTTTAATTTGTAAGCAACTGATTTCTTTGGGATCATATTGAATGTTTCTTCATTAAATTGCATGGTAATTGATTTTATAGTTTCAAAATGGTTTTTAATAGATATTCTAACAATTCTTCGACCGTCTCTTGGCGAGCTTTTTTGAAAGTCTGCCAGATTGTTTTCGGTTGTGTATCTAACGCTTTATCGACTTTATACTTGTTAAATACATGATTAACGATTCTTTTGAACATATAAACAGTATCAGACATTTTTTGATAATTAGCGATGATAAACTTATAATAATTAGAATAAATAAAATTAATTTTAATAATTAGATTCTTTTTATTCCAAAGAAAGATTTTTTTGCAGTTTAGAACTAGCCATATTGCTTAAAACTAAAATCCTAATGATTAATAAACTTTTTTGAAAAAAAAAATGCATCGAGTTTTTTTTTTAATATAAATTAAATGTTTTCGAAAACTATTAACATCGTTTCTTAACTTTTGTTCAATAGTATATTTTTCCTGTTTCATTCAATTTTTTTTTAATCAAGTAATTTTGTATAATACTATCTGTATCTAGCCAGCGTTGCCCAGTCGATACATATTCCGTGTGGAGGCAGTAGTCACATATAATTTAAGATACACAGAATATTCTTGTATGGAACTTGTTAGGAAAAGTGACCACATGTTGTATTTAGGGAAGCATAGAACACATCCATTTTGGTCATTCGAAATCAATCAAGAAGTAACTTCTATAGCTTAAAGGAGAAATGACTCTCATAGCTTAAATGAATAAACTTACTTCCGGTGTTCAATGCAACTGTTGTCAGCTATTAAAAATTGAAAATAAATTAAATTAAAAGTAAATTAAATAAATCAACTTCAAATAATATTCTATTGCAACAAGCAATTTATAACATCGAGCTAATTTTCAAAATATATTTTATTTAATGTAATATGCTTACTGGTTATTAATCGAATATATAGTTGCCTTGGTATAAATATTGTGAATAAGCATATAAGTCCGTTTTTAATTTGCAAAATGTATTTATCAAACCGTGCACCTTTTGTAGATATTTATTAAATTGTGAACAACGAAACAAACAAACGGATATGAATACAAGTTTATTGTAATACAAGATTCAAGCAAGCGAGCAAGGACGCTCGGATGGTCTATAGAGTTTTATAATTATATATTTCTACATTGCACCCTAGTCTTTATTCGGTAAAAATTCCATCTCTAATCATGCATTACTTTTTAAGTAATACACATATTTATGTGTTTGTTGTTACCGTTCCTAATATTATGGTCGCTACTTTATATATATATATATATATATATATATATATATATATATATATATATATACATTAGTTAATTTTTTCAGAAATCTTAATTGTGGTTCTGAATATAGCCGGCGTCTAAGCACTAATGTATTTCTAATTTCAGATTTGGGAAGATTGTCAGATTTGAGAAGGTTGTCGGATTTTTGTGATTCTGCCTGACGTTCTGAACACGGCAGGAATCTTGGAGAATAATTTATTCCTCTACCGGGAACAATTGTTCTGCCGGGAATATTATGTTGGGAATGAAAGGCGGGAGGGCTTGGAAGATGGTCAGCCTGGAATAGTTGAGCATTGGCTGTGAATTAAAAATACGAAATCTTTAATGAACCAAAAAAAAAAAAAAAGATCGAAAAGGAAAAAGACACATCTATTCATTGTGAAATGGCATCGGATATAATTGAAGCTGAAATGGCGATGCAGGAACGTCTTTTCAGGAGAAAATTTGATTGCATTAATCAACTTGGCATTCAAGTCTGTAAAACGTAAGTTAATACAATTTTAAGCAATTGTTTCGCCTCTACCTTCCCTTTCCCGCTCCCATTTTCTATACGGCTTAAGAAGAAACATGATTTGACTGCGCAAATCGAATGAAAGGTTGCGTGAGGAAATGGTGTGGGAGGAGGGGGCCGGTAAAATGAAGGAGTTTGCATATTTCGTCACGAAATTTGATCGATTTTATTCAGCTAGTTCTTTTTTCTTTGCACCATTTTAGCTAAGATTTGACTACAAAAATCATAAGGAAACTAGTGAAACCCAAATTTAATTAGAAATAATAATAATAATAATAATAATAATAATAATAATAATAATAATCCTCACCATAAAATATCGTGTCTGCATCTACACCACTATCCTAACTAGCCAAGAAGAGTCAAGGAGGATGGAATGATCAAGAAGGGAAAGTACTAACACTGGATGAGTTTAAAGAGGACTAGAACTTTGAGAGGCTTATTGGCACTCAAATTTCAGTGATGACCAATGGTAATTGCCAGCGAGAAGTCAATAGCAAGTGGTTGTTGCGATGATGCAAATTTATTTGCAAAGGTCATCAAAAGGTGGAGAGTACTGGAAATCTGGAGAGACTTGCTGTCACCCAGACTCCAGGAGCACGATCAGTTGGCATCAGTGAGCAATCTCTGATAATAACCTGTGTGAGAAGTGGTGAGTACAATTAATAATAATAATTCTAATAATAATAATAATTATAATAATAATAATAATAATAATAATAATAATAATTATAATAATAATAATAATAATAATAATAATAATAATAATAATAATTATAATAATAATAATAATAATAATAATAATAATAATGAAAAATCATTTTGTGAAATACTTTCTAAACACAAACATTTGATGTCACTCTTTCGCTTATTGTCAACTCATGTGTCTATCTCGTTTTCTTGCTCTCATTCTCTCTATATCTCTTTCTGCTTCCCTCTCCACCTCTTTTTACTAGTATAACATGCTCTTCCTGACCCAGTATTATATACCGACACGTATAAATTACGTTCTCTCTACCCATCCGCTTGTGTTTTATCTCTTTTCATTTTCGTGCTCTATGTCCTATTTAACATCTATAAACGACTCATCCTCACACAAATTACCCAAACCGCGAAGTCTCATCTAACTCATGACCAATCTGATTTTTGGCCTGGTAGATCATCGATGGACTAATGGAACATAGCTTAATGCATAGAGTACGGGTTCCAAGCTGGACTGTTAACTGGTATGCTTTTATAGACGTTATCACGGCCTATTTATTGAACTTTGTCTATTTGTTTGTTTTTGATTTATTCGTTAGAGGGTTAACCATGGAGTGCTTTTGCTAAAAGTTAGTAAAATCGTTCAAAATATCCCAATAGAATCTCCTCCAAAAGCTTGTCACTTTTACACAGAGATGGTGGGGGAAAAGAGAAAGTGGAGGGCACAGAATAACAGCCTCCCACAAGGTTCAGTTCTGACCCTCACACTGTTCAACATTTATGCAAATGACATGGCAATATCCCATAGCATCCGCAGATTAATCTATGCAAACATATGCCTCACAACCCAATCAAATGACCTCGAAGTTATCGAATATCGATTGATGCAAGTGCTTATCTAGTTGCCATAATATTATGACAAGTGGCATGTCAACCCAAACCCAGGTGTGTTCATTCAATTTTTAGAAAGGACGCTTAACATACCTAGGGAGCTGAACTTTTGGAAAACAAACACTCAAAACAAAATACACAATATATATATATATATATATATATATATATATATATATATATATATATATATAAGAACAAGTAGTTAATAAAACATGTTAAAAAAAACGCGTTGAAAAAGAGTTAAAAACATATTTAATTTTAAAAAGGAAGCACAAAATAAGTGGATAGTCCTTAATCCGCAGAATTTCGAAGAAATACTTTCCTTCTCATCTCTTATTATAAGCTCTATTTCCTATTTGGTTTTATCGAGCTTTTACATCTGGCTGAGATTACTTTATAAATATTAACTCTTTTATAAACATTAACTCTTTATTTATAATATACTTTAGTTTGGCCATCTTGGATTATTTTGGTAAACTTAACTGTAATTCTTATTTCATTATATATATATATATATATATATATATATATATATATATATATATATATATATATATGTGTGTGTGTGTGTGTGTGTGGAAATATACTTTATCTCCTTATAATATATACCAATTCTTATTTAAAAAACTCAATGTAATTACAGAGCAATATAATGAATGAATGACAAAAGTCTATATTCCAAAGTTCATGATGTTAGCCATCTTATAATCTATTCTTTTACATTCAGTTGCCATTTACAATTCTTGACAGGATCTGTTTCGTAGCAGGAAATCAATCACTTAATCATTATATCAATTAGTGAGTCTATTTTGCCCTTAACTCACCAGAAGAAATAGCAACAATTAATCCATCAAAAGGAAATAAACTGCGTTTTGACATGATTAAAGTCCGAAAATTGGGAGAAGCTGTAAATAAAATTTTTAGATTACGCCATTTTGAATATACGGCATGTGTATATGCTAGCAGGTCGTCCGGCATTGTGCAGTCATAAAATATGCTTAAATATTATAGTCTTATTAATGCAGATTTCGTATTTATTATTATATCATCTATCTATCTGTTTATAAAAGTGAGAATGTGTGTGTGAGGACATTTCTCAACCTATATACTCAATATATAGTAATGATTTTAAAAGTTAAAAAAAGAAAAAAAATGACTTGTGTGTCACCACCAAGAATCGTAACCAAAACGTTTAGCATACAATTTACTTTTTCTCTTTGACGTTAATGCCTGAGCTCTGAAGACATATATATACAGGGTTGAACGATAAAAGGATCCTTTGTCCTTCGAGATTTAACAGGGGCATTGAATTTCCGAGCCTGAGACGTCTTTGGTTGCGATAAGTCCTAGCATTAAGAAACGTAATGAGAAAGGAGGATGGTTTGAATATAATTTGATGCTTCCTTCCCGCCAATATTGAATGCTCATGGTCGCCACCCTATCACCTCTCCCCCTCTCTTCACACTACTCTGTGTCAGGCAAACACATGTCACGGAATTTATCTGGATACAATTGTAACGTTATCCAACACGCTGTAACCTCAGTTGCAAAGCAGATAAAAAGGGGAAAGAACTTCAACTCCCTTTTTTTGTTGTACAATTATATTTATTTCATCTTTCTCTTGTTATCGCTGTGGCGTCCCTCACGTGACTGTCTTTGCGAATGTGCTCTTGAACATCATCTGCGCCTTTAACGTGATCGTCATTTTGCTCACAGCTTGGTATTTGCATGTAGCTATCTGCACTACGTTACACAATAGTGACAGTGAATAAATGAATGTTGCTGTTTTCATGATTAAATCGAAGAAGGAAAAAATTTTAAAGTTTGGCAAGTCTATTATTGTCTCGATAGCAAGCTCCCCCCCCCCCAAAAAAAAAAGAAAATAGGAAGTGTACTCTGAGATATGTCTTTATAACAGCGACTATCAAACAATTAATGATATGGTACAGCACTTATTAATCAAAAGCCACCCCAACATCGTTTAAACAATTTGCATATGATTTTTTTTTAACAAAGGGACAAAATTAAATCTAGGTAAACCTCGAGAATACTGCTGAAACTAATTCCATGAACTATCAAGGTCATTTTGTTAGCTAGATATGCCGTGTTTCGAAGCAGAGATGGCCAAATGATGACGGAACCTGATGGTGAATATTCCTGGTTTGCCACCAGAGCTAACCAGATTGTAATGCTAATACTGCTGGATACCACACCTTTTTGCCATGTGTAGTTGTGCCAGGAGCTGGAGTTCCAGATAACAGAGCTCTGATGTACACAACCATGTTGTCACCGCCCCTACCATGGTGAGGAAGGATTAAACTCAGACATGAGAGGGAGGGGTTATTATAGATTAGTTTATTGAACTTGTTCACGGGGATACATGTCATAATTAATAATTAACCAGTAATACCTGGTTTGTTATTAGCTCTTGGTGGACTATACTGACTTCCTCCTAAGTTTACTGGGAATATCAAATTCACGAACGGTCCTGAGCCACATACATATGCCGGTCATGAAAAAATGGCATACAGCACCTACCATTCACAAATAGTCACTCATTTGGTACTGACCAGGCTCCATATAGCTTAACTTTGGTGAATCTAACAAGAACCGGATTTTAATTCCTTTCAAGAATGTATTCCATCTTTTATATTTTTTTTCGTAATTTCTCAACCATAGAGGAATGTAAATTATCCATTTGACGATATTCCAGGAGATCAAGTCATTATTTCAAGCTGTTAAAACAATTAAGTTTTTCTTTAAAAATCAAGCAAATATTTTTGCTTCAAAAGAGAAATGTTCACTTCTTTCGTAAATTAATAATAATAATAATAATAATAATAATAATAATAATAATAATAAGGATTATAATAATAATTGCAATAACGTAAATTCATTCGCAAAGGTTTTTGAAAGAGATGGAGAGTACTGGAAATCTGAGGAGACTTGCTGTCACCAAGACTCCAGGGAAAATCACAGGTTGGTTGATAGAGAGACATCTTCAATGATGACCTGTGTGAAAACTCCTAGTGAGTACAAATAATAATAATAATAATAATAATAATAATAATAATAATAATAACAATAATAATAATAATAACAACAACAACAACAACAACAACAACAATAATAATAATAATAATAATAATAATAATAATAATAATAATAATAATAATAATAATTTGGAGAAGAAGACTTGTTCTCACTCAGACTCCAGAGAACACCACAAGCTGTGCTCAAAGAGAATTCTTTGATGATGGTCTGTGTGAAAACTCTTAGTGATTGATAATAATAGATATGTATTATCCCTCAGGTCAGAGGAACAATACTGTTAATCTATTGTCATTAATTGCGGACAATTTCTCCTTTTATCCAAGCAATGATTGAAATTTTCAATGAAATAAGAAATAAAATAACATTTCCAAAAAAAAAAAAAAAAAAAAAATCATTACCTCTGTTATTTTTCGTTTAAATATGTATTTATTCAAACAGTTTCGTGTAAATAAAAACAGTGTTTTTCCTTTATATTTCACGATTACTTAAATATATTTTTAGTATTTAACGAGATGTACATATCTGGTGTTGTCCGGGAATCTTTTTACTTTCATTTTTGTTTAGCTTATTACCACATTCCCATTGTATTTCTCTTAATTTCTTGTAATAGAAAATTTTCGGAAAAGTGGTTCAATATGTTATATATTTTTTTCTTTTTAGAAAATCGATCAGACATCTTTAAATCGCATAAATACTTACGATTTTTTTTACACTTTCTTGTTATTTTTTTACTAAATTATATTTTGATAGGATTTAAAAATTAAATTTAATTATCACAGTAACTTTTGGTTATTAAATTGTTAATCAAACCAAATTATTATAAAACTATAAGATTTTTTGCTTCTTTGTAAAACTCAAAGTGCTGATCGTTGAGGAAAGACTGCATGAATTTTGTAGAGTATCTATTTGCTTTTATTATGACTGTATATCATTTGTTTTTGCTGAAGATGGGGCATCCTACCTGATTCTAGACATTTACCCACAATTTCAAAAACTCTAATTGAGAGATCATTTTTAGTATTCTAACCGTCCATTTAAGTACAATTTTGGATCTTTCTTGTACTTGGTTCACCGGGTATATTTGCTACATAGTTTTTGAAATTCTTTTTCATGAGTACGGTTGTAATTGTCTGTATTTTTGAGATGAGGTGTTTTCATTGATTGAGATTGTCGGACTGACTTCCTCATCTTGGTTGTTATGGTCACAACGTTTTGGCCGTTTTGCCCTCCGGCCTTCATCAGGTGTTTCGTATCGAACTGGGGAACCGTTTGTTAGGAGTCTCGAACCCAACCCTTTATTATTATTACGGGGGTACCGTGTACAGACTCCAGCTAGGCTTTGGGACATAGTTGCTGATTCTCCGTTTTGAATGTTACTTTTTCACTGCCTTCGTTCAGGATTGAACTCAGCACCTTTGGGTTACTGTAAACTTTGATACAACGTCTAGGACCACTCGTCCTAGTGACATATGGCCAAGTGGTCCTAGACGTTGTATCAAAGTTTACAGTTACCCAAAGGTGCTGAGTTCAATCCTGATATTTAAGTGTGATATTTAAGTGTGATTTTAATTGTGATATTTCAGTGCGACAGTTAAGTTTGATATTCAAGTGTGATATTAAGTGTGATATTTAAGTGTGATATTTAAGTGTGATTTTTAAAGGTAATATTTAAGTATGATATTTAAGTGTGATATTTAAGTGTGATATTCAAGTGTGATATTCAAGTGTGATATTCAAGTGTGATTAAGTGTGATATTAAGTGTGATATTCAAGTGTGATATTTAAGTGTGATATTTAAGTGTGATATTTAAGTGTGGTATTAAGTGTGATATTCAAGTGTGATGTTAAGTGTGGTATTTAAGTGTGATATTTAAGTGTGATATTCAAGTGTGATATTAAGTGTGATATTAAGTGTGATATTTAAGTGTGATATTCAAGTGTGATATTAAGTGTGATATTAAGTGTGATATTTAAGTGTGATATTTAAGTATGGTATTAAGTGTGATATTAAGTGTGATATTCAAGTGTGATATTAAGTGTGATATAAAGTGTGATATTTAAGTGTGATATTTAAGTGTGATTTTTAATTGTGATTTTTAAGTGTGATATTTAAGTGTGGTATGAAGTATGATATTTAAGTGTGGTATTAAGTGTGGTATTAAGTGTGGTATTAAGTGTGATATTAAGTGTGATATTTAAGTGTGGTATTAAGTGTGATATTCAAGTGTGATATTAAGTGTGATATTAAGTGTGATATTTAAGTGTTATATTTAAGTGTAATATTCAAGTGTGATATCTAGTGTGATATTAAGTGTGACATTTAAGTGTGATATTTTAGTGTGATATTTAAAGGCGATATGTAAGTATAACATTTAAGTGTGATATTTAAGGGCGATATTTAAGTCTGATTTTGTTGTTTCTATTTCAAAAATTGTTCAATCACCTTGAAACGTCAATTATCTATTCCAGGAGGTCAAGTTGAAAGTGATTATTTCAGGCTGTTCAAACGATTATTCAGTTTCATTAAAAGAGAGCAAGCACTATGGTCTCAAAGGGCAAAAAAAGAAAAAAAGATTCTGTCTAAAAAGAAATTACAAAAATTAAATTTAACCACACATGTCGTATGAACCCGGGGGTCAGAAGAACAGAATCGTTGGGGAGGGAGAGCTTTAGTGTCATTAATTTGCTTTGGTGATATTTTCTTTTACTCAGACAATGATTGGAATCTCCAATAAAAAACGGAGGATTAAAAAGAATTTTTTATTCTTATTTCTTTAGTTCTTCAAATTTGTATTTTTTAAAACATTTCTATGAGACTGTGTTTTTCAGACTTAGTGTCGCGTGTCCTGTGGCATAAATGAGGTAGAGAATTGTCTTTTTATCTAATGTACAATGACTCATGCATATAAAAAAGTATAAGCAGAAGTAATGAAAAAAACTTATGAATTTTTGAGATGAGGATTGATAATTCATATTATTTGGACTTTTTAGACTACTATTCTCATCTTGAGTGTTATTAGCACAACATTACGGTTGATGTCACTTTCAACCTTCTTCAGTGCTCGGAACTATTTCTGTTGAAAACCCATAATATGCAGTGATATTGAAAATCGGATATGGCTGACTATATATGGTGAGAAACGAGAAAACCATCTACCCTTATGAGAGGAAGTAAAAACTATAGACCAAACAGACCTAGCATAGAACTTATCACAATATAGGAACTATCACTTACTAGCAGGCAGACCCAACGTTGCCCCGGATTGAATGATGATTAACGAACGCTTCACACTCCCATATTAGGACATTCCGATACAAAACCTATTTAAGAACACTGCCAGAAGGTTTGTGTGAAATTTCGTAGAAATCAGCACAGTTATTGCGGAGTCTATAAGGAACTTCTCTCTCTCTCTCTCTCTCTCTCTCTCTCCCTCTCTATCTATCTATCTATCTCTCACACACAAACACCCATACGCATACATATATATTACTTATTTCTATCTTTACTTTTATATAAAAGGAACTTTGTATGTGTGTATATATATATATATATATATATATATATATATATATATATATATATATATATATATATATATATGTATGTATGTATATATATAGGAATCTGTAGTAATAAATAGTAATTTATAATAACTAGCAAGACCTGTGGAAATTCCACAGGGGACTCATTCACATGTAATATATTGATGTTGGCATTCTGTAGATGTTCAGTGTAAATGGAGACGCTCTGATTTTATTGTAGCTGTAGATAAAACGGCAAAACTATTTATCTAAGCTGGAAGGGACGCCCGGCATAGCCCGATCATAAAGTATGCTTAAATATGATATTTTAATTCCTGCAGATTTTTACATATTATTATAGAGTTAATGTTCTATCGATTTTTATATGTTATAAAGTAGCAATTTCAAAAATATAAATATATATTCATATGACTTGGGTGCATCAGCTTGAATTCAAATCAAAACTAAAACTTATGAAATATATATATATATATATATATATATATATATATATATATATATATATATATATATATATATAACTTGAGTTCCTTCAGCTATAAACGAAACCGAAACTAAAACTTATGAAGAATTATTGATAAAATTATTTATTACAAGAAATGGAAGTCCATTACAATTAAACGACAGTCACTCGGATGTAAGTGTGACACACAAAATAAATAACACACACGTTATCTTATTAATATTTAGATACGTATTAGTACTCTACATCTAAAAACAAAAACATGTTTAAGACTTCTAAAATTTGTGCCAAAATTGTCTGCAAGATAAAGTCCTTAGTAAAATTCAGTTGTAAGTTACACTCTTCTGGAGGTTGAAGGTTCAATTCTCAGTGCTGATAACACTAAAATACAATTATAGATTACTTAGGCTGATGAAATGAGAGCATGTTACCTATATGGATTAAATAAAGGGTTCAATTCAAAATCCCATGCAGATTCCTGAGTTTGACAGAAAGATTCCCGAGTTTATCAAGATATATCTGAAGAAGTTCAGAGGTTACATTGATCGAAACGTTGTGCAAATAACATTCATGATTAGAATAGTAGTCAGAATAATCCAAATTAATGAAATTACATATTTATTTATATATTCATCCATTCAGTTCGTATGGATTGGACGATTCTATTGTTGGCCTGATATTTTTCTAGTTTGAATCCTTTCTAGAAAGACACTGGATACTTACAGGATGTGCCACCTGAAAGTTGCAAGTAAAATTGTTTCTATGGAACGAACTGGATTCGAACTTGGCACGCCCAGGTTGTCATTAACTAGTAAGCCACCATCACCTTTGCAAAGTTCCAAGATATAAAAGATTGTATTCATTTGTGTGTGTGAGGTCAAACAGTTCTATTGTTTTCTTTTCTTTGTAAAGAAGGTGGTAAATGTGTGAGCATGTTTATCTACATTTTAGTAGTGTGTAAATGTGGACCGCCTCTGTGTAAGGGATAGCAATTTTCGTTTCGTTTTTCCCTTGCTTCAGCTCGCAACTTGTGGAGGTTTCAGTGGATACATGTTGAGCTCTCTTTTTTGACCGGCTTCTGCGTTTCAACTGCCTGTATCAAATTCTTTTTTAAGAGAAAATATGGGGATTCTGAGAACATGTTCGTTTTGTGGAGATAGCACGCAGGTGCAGACAAATACAAGGCTTGTTATTTTTATAACATACTAGTCTACCTGTTGGGTTTAAAGGGTGAGATAAAAAATGTTCAAAATAAAAAGTGATTTTGAGATTATATTGTCTTTCATTGTCTTGAGAAAACACTTTTTAAGTGATCAGTTTAAAAAATAAAACGCAGGGAGCCTTTAGAGCACTACTGCAAGCACGAATTAAAATTAAGGAGGCCCTACTAAAAGCACTGCTAAAAACAAGTTTCTACCTCCTTCCCTCCTTATTTTTTTAAGTAATGCCTGAAAAAAAAACAACAAATAAATCGCCAGAGAAGCGCTATTAATGGCAGTAAATATGGTTATAAGTATGATTATAGTTATATATTGTATATTTTTTATTTAAATCAGTTTATTTTTAGCTCAACAGAGTTAAATTGCATTTATTTGTAAGGAAAACACATTTAAATAAGTTAAAACAAAAAATATTTTTGACTTTTTTTTTACACACGCATCACCACATTATCAAGGCCAAGAGGCCACTCAAGGATAAGGGTTAAAGAGTGTACAGTAGAAATTGGACAGTATAGTAACCGTTAGTAATGGAGATTCGGTAAATTTGTTAACTTATATGGAACGGCTCATCAAGACTTATTTACGTTAGACTTGAAAACAACCATATTGTAGTCAGCCGGAAAGCAGGAAAACGAAAGACAATTCAACAGGCATGCAGTTCTAAGAAAGAAGCTTTGTTCATGGAATCTACGTTTAGATTTAGGCACAGATAAAGAGTGGGGAGAATTATTGATAGTGTTTTCTGCAGTGGCTTTTAACATCGGACATAAGACAGGGAGGCCATGAAATAGGTAAGGAGACAGATTTTGTGAAACCGAAAGTAATAAACCGGATGAACGGTTTAAACGCCCAAGCAAGCAAGCTGATCTTTATAAGTATATAGATTAGAGTCGCCTTTGCACAAAAAATGCGATAACATTTTTAGATGTATTTTCGGGACGTGCCATTTTGTTTGTTCTGTTACCTTTACCATTACTGTTTCCAATTTATTTCCGGGTTTCTCATGTTAAAGAGTGTTTGTTTTTAAAATAACGGTATTATTTAGAAAAAAACATTCTTAAGTGGGGCTACTTTTACCTATTCTGTACTTTCACCTAATATCTTAATAAAATAAAAGATATCATAAAAAACAATGAAAAACGAAGGAGCAACCGGAAGTGAAGTGGAATCAGTAATCGTAAAGATAACCATTTATCTTTATGCTACTGGTTCGTAAAAAAGGAATGTTTATCCTATACTCACATGTCTCTTGTTTCTTGTATATTTTCTTTTCCTACTCCTTCCCATGAAGGGTCTAAGTTGGCAACAATTGTGATATCAGGGCATTATGTTTTTTCAAATTATTATTTGAAAAGACTGATTTGGAACTGACTGATTGTTTTTGATCGTTACCCCCTCCCCCACACCCGCCGCTATTTGAATTGCGTGGGGGAGAGCATGAAGAGTGGACGAACAGACAGCCTATATGTTTAGTTTATAGAACTGATACTCACGTTAATACTTATTTTGCTGACTTCAACATGAATGTACACATGCACCAACTCACATACCCCCCACCAGCTCCCAGCCCTAAACCTCTCACCCATGCATAGCAACACTTAGTGTAAGGTTTTTGTATTCCATCTATCACTCCCTTTAACTAGGTATGCATTTGATATTTAAATATGCGGCAATCATTTCAGGTTAATTAAGTATCAAATTTAGAGCTTTAAGGATAAGATAGTGTGGAGTCATTTTTAACATGAGTTGTAAAAGAGGATAGAACCCCGTCTTTATAACCATAAATTCGCGGGTGAACGATATCACTTCTGCGCTAAATTCGTCATAACAAAACTGATTCTCCAATTTAATCCTGCTTGCAAATGTAATTCTTTCTCTCTGGATATAAAAAATGCTTTCATAATTTTTTAGTTCTTTGATGGTAAATTGATTTCTCACGATATGGATTTTCAGTATAAAATTAATGAGTCTTAAGCTGTCTTTGACGTTAGTATTATTTGGATATTTCGGACTGCTATTCTCATTTTGAGTGTCATTTCAATAACGTTTCAGTCGATGTAACCGCCGACCTTCTTCAGGTGTATCATTATCAGACTCGGAGATCTTCTGTCAATCTCAGTAATCTGCACAGAGTTTCAAACAGTACTCATTATTTAATCCACGATGATTGCATGTTCTCATTCCGTCAGCCATGACTGGGTAGAAGTTCTAAGTAATTAGTAGGGCTATGACAACAGCATATTCTTTTCATTGTTTTTGGCTCTCGAGTGTGTATCTGTTGATATCTTATATGCTTTTATATAGAATGATGTGGTCCTTGGTTGATAACTATATATAACTCTGTCGAATATATACTCGGGAGTCAAAACAAAAAAATATATATTCTCTTGTCGTAACCCTATAAATGAGAGAAAGAATGATTCGATAAGGAAGGGACAAACAATTACTTACAATCACTGTCAACAATTTCCAACACTCTATCTAGGCCTAAATCTTGATTAACTGTATCTAACTATGTCGGATATATATATTCGAGAGTCAAAACAATGAAAAGAATATGCTGTTGTCATAGCCCTAGTAATTAGCAATTGTATTTCGAGTCTTGACTGCACTGAGGATGGAACCTTTGGAGCCGTTGCATAGTAGATAGAGTACTTGGTAAAATCCAGTTGTAAAAGTTACATTTCTGGAGGTTGAAGGTTCAATCCTTAGTGTGGGCGACACTCAAAATACAATTGTGAATCACTCAGGACTTTTACCTAGTCATGGCAGGATTAGACTATGTGACTACCATTGGTTTAATAAACGGTTCCACTCGAAATTTCATGCAGATTCTCAGGCTCGACAGAAAGATTTCCAAAGTCTGACAAGATACACCTAAAGAAGGTCGGAGGTTACATCGTCCAAAACGTTGTAAAAATGACACTCAATATGAAAATAGCAGTTTGAAGTATCAAAATAATACCAATAACCATTCCTCATCTCAAAAATTCAGAAAAGAAATAAGAAATGTTTAACTTTATTACTATGACAAATAAAATGATGCCTCATTTGATAATCACTTGGATGTAATTTTTTTTACAATTATAAATGGAGAATCTAATCTGCACCTTAGTGGTCTTCAGGCAAGATATAATTTTAATCTATCGTGAATGAAAATAAAAGTACAATTCCTCTATTAAATCAATGATTAAATTCTCAATCCATTTTACCAGCCAACATATTTTGTGTGCTTATGTAGGTTGGTGACGTTATAAACCCACACATTTCAAGTGAAAACATTATTACGTACTTCCATATCATGTCAAAATTAATATACATTAAAAAAATACGAAAAACGATTCAGGAAAAAATGTGCTAGATATATTGTTTATAAAAAAGCATCCACCGGACTTATCATACTGAATTGGTGGCACAACTCTTTCACTTTAAAACATACAATAAAACTATATACTTTAAAAAATATGATATAACTATATACATTAAAACATATGATAAAACTATATGCATTAAAACATATGATATAACTATATACATTAAAACATATGATAAAACTATATACATTAAAACATATGATATAACTATATACATTAAAACATACGATAAAACTATATACATTAAAACATACGATAAAACTATATACATTAAAACATATGATATAACTATATACATTAAAACATATGATAAAACTATATACATTAAAACATACGATAAAACTATATACATTAAAACATACGATAAAACTATATACATTAAAACATACGATAAAACTATATACATTAAAACATACGATAAAACTATATACATTAAAACATACGATAAAACTATATACATTAAAACATATGATATAACTATATACATTAAAACATACGATAAAACTATATACATTAAAACATATGATATAACTATATACATTAAAACATACGATAAAACTATATACATTAAAACATACGATAAAACTATATACATTAAAACATACGATAAAACTATATACATTAAAACATACGATAAAACTATATACATTAAAACATACGATAAAACTATATACATTAAAACATATGATATAACTATATACATTAAAACATACGATAAAACTATATACATTAAAACATACGATAAAACTATATACATTAAAACATACGATAAAACTATATACATTAAAACATACGATATAACTATATACATTAAAACATACGATAAAACTATATACATTAAAACATACGATAAAACTATATACATTAAAACATACGATAAAACTACATACATTAAAGTATATGATAAAACTATATACATTAAAACATATGATAAAACTATATACATTAAAACATATGATATAACTATATACATTAAAACATATGATAAAACTATATACATTAAAACATATGATATAACTATATACATTAAAACATACGATAAAACTATATACATTAAAACATACGATAAAACTATATACATTAAAACATATGATATAACTATATACATTTAAACATACGATAAAACTATATACATTAAAACTTATGATAAAACTATATACATTAAAACATACGATAAAACTATATACATTAAAACATACGATAAAACTATATACATTAAGACATATGATAAAACTATATACATTAAAACATACGATAAAACTATATACATTAAAACATATGATAAAACTATATACATTAAAACATATGATAAAACTATATACATTAAAACATATGATAAAACTATATACATTAAAACATACGATAAAACTATATACATTAAAACATATGATAAAACTATATACATTAAAATATACGATAAAACTATATACATTAAAACATACGATAAAACTATATACATTAAAACATATGATAAAACTATATAAATTAAAACATATGATAATACTATATACATTAAAACATACGATAAAACTATATACATTAAAACATATGATAAAACTATATACATTAAAACATACGATAAAACTATATACATTAAAACATATGATAAAACTATATACATTAAAACATATGATAAAACTATATACATTAAAACATATGATAAAACTATATACATTAAAACATATGATATAACTATATACATTAAAACATACGATAAAACTATATACATTAAAACATATGACAAAACTATATACATTAAAACATATGATAAAACTATATACATTAAAACATATGATATCACTATATACATTAAAACATACGATAAAACTATATACATTAAAACATATGATAAAACTATATACATTAAAACAAACGATAAAACTATATACATTAAAACATATGATATAACTATATGCATTAAAACATATGATATAACTATATACATTAAAACGTACGATAAAACTATATACATTAAAACATATGACAAAACTATATACATTAAAACATATGATAAAACTATATACATTAAAACATATGATATAACTATATACATTAAAACATACGATAAAACTATATACATGAAAACATATGATAAAACTATATACATTAAAACATACGATAAAACTATATACATTAAAACATACGATAAAACTATATACATTAAAACATACGATAAAACTATATACATTAAAACATATGATATAACTATATACATTAAAACATACGATAAAACTATATACATTAAAACATAATATAAAACTATGTACATTAAAACATACGATAAAACTATATACATTAAAACATACGATAAAACTATATACATTAAAACATACGATAAAACTATATACATTAAAACATATGATAAAACTATATACATTAAAACATACGATAAAACTATATACATTAAAACATATAATAAAACTATATACATTAAAACATACGATAAAACTATATACATTAAAACATACGATAAAACTATATACATTAAAACATATGATATAACTATATACATTAAAACATACGATAAAACTATATACATTAAAACATATGATATAACTATATACATTAAAACATACGATAAAACTATATACATTAAAACATATGATATAACTATATACATTAAAACATACGATAAAACTATATACATTAAAACATATGATATAACTATATACATTAAAACATACGATAAAACTATATACATTAAAACATGATATAACTAAATAATGCGTTAATTCTATTTGTACTTTTATTATTTTTCTTCTGGATCATTTTTTCGTAATTTTTAGAATTTATATTTATTTCAACATAACACGTAAATATATAATAATGTTTTCACCTGAAATGTGTTAATTCAAAACATTACTAATCTGCACAAGCACCATGTTTTGTAAAAATAAACTTTAATTTATGCCTGACTTGTCCATCAAGTTTCAGTTGTAAATGTCCATCTGTCTTTATTTTATTGCCATTCAATATTGCCATGGCTGCTGCAAACAAAGTGGGCTCTCTCTACCATTCTAGAAAATTATTCACACTTGACAGTATCTACCATTCATTCATACATGAAGTATTGTTGCCACGTCTGGGTTAGTGCATCTATCACTGGTCTCTCCCTTCAAGACAGAGTCCAAAAAAGTGTCCCCAACTTAATAAGTCCTGTACTATCAAACAAGCTCCAACTGTTGTCCCATTGTCGCAATGTTGCATCGCTGTGCCTATTTTAATAGATTGTGTTCTGACGAACTCGTAGCACTAAATACCCCTGATTAATCCAACATGCAGCAAAATTCCACTTCTTCACTGTAGAGCTCCAAATATACAGGAAAGTACACTAATTGAATTGTTTTTTTTCCTTTGAAGTTCTACATTTTGGAATTACCTCCTGGCATGCAGAAGTTTGAATGTAATATGAACAGACATCTTGCTGCTCAACTCCCTACATAGTTTCCTTGTAAATAGGGTCCCAAATAGTAGCCCTTTACATCCAAGTGGCAGTATGGGCAAAATTTGGGTGAATAAGAGTAAAAAATTAAAATGATTATGATAAGCACTGGGACACAATATACAAAATTGCCAATGACTCTGAAACACTCCTTTCTTAGAATTACTTTGATTTGTGTTGTAAAGGTTCTCAACAATTTCGGGAATATTCCGACTATTGCTTTGATGGACATTATCTTTGACTTAACTCCTCACATAAAAATCTGGGATATTAAGGTCTGGTGAATGTGAAGCATATTCAGGAATACATATATTACTGATGAGACGATAACTAAAGTGCTCACATATATTTTTCAACCGTGATATAGCAAAGAGCTTTGGGACATTCATAGTTAAAACTTGATGTACTAAGCAGACAGAGATGAAGTTTTTTTTTTGTACCAAATATGGTTGGATTACAGAAAGTACTGAGAATTTTATTAACGATTTAGTAAGTTTTCTTTTTTTTTGGGGGGGGGTAAGCAAAGTGGTCATCCTATATGTAATTCATATGAAAACTTGACAATCAATTATACATGCATTAAATGCACATATTCACAACTTCATATAGTTAACTGATTCTAATGTGACAGATGATTCTAAAATATCAGATAAGATATAAACTGGACTCTAATTTTATATCCATTTAAACAATACTGATCACCTACAAATCTGATTATTGGTCCTAAAGTGTGGGGATCATTTTAGCATATTGATGGTAAGAAAACTGAGCACTCACTTTAGGTCCACTAAACCAATACTGATCACCCACTTTGTGCTTTAAAGTTAAATAACATTTTCTAGTCACAATTATTGAATATTGAAAATCGATCCCATTGTGAAACTTTTGTATTGGTTCTTGGTTGCCTTCAGGAAATGGGTGGGTCCTCCCAGAAAGAACGGACATTTATGGTTCCAGATAAGGTGTCTTCCCAGGTTGACAGTGGAGACGGCTGGGATAAAACAGAGTTGGCACAGAATAAGGACATCCAAGGTAAGTCAGCCTTTCATCATGGGTCTCTGGATCAGCTTTCGGATCACTGTTACGTATCAGTCGGCAATGATATAAACGTTAAGCACATATATTGATTCACTGTGTTAATAGGTGTGAATGACAGGGTTTGGCTTCATGTAACTGTTTTTTTATGGATATCGCTCCAGACAAAGCAGGAAGCCACTTGATGTAAGGAGCTAAGAAATATCACTTCGTTCAAATCTAGCCAACAATAAGTATTATATAGACAGATTCCTAACAAGAAAACTGTCATACTTCGACTTTTGTCAAAAATATCGATCAAGGATTATGAGGATTAAAGGGCAAAATAAGGGAAATGAGAGCTTCTTTATTTTATTTTTACAAAGGAGTCACCACTTATCAAGGCTCAGAGGCCACTCGAGGATAAGGGTTAATAAGTGTACAGTGGTCAATGGGACAATGTTGTAATAATTGTTAGTAGCGGAAATTTGGTAAATTGGATTACTTAAGGGGAATGGCTCATCAAGAACTTGTTTACGTTGGACTTGAAGGCGATCATATTATAGTCTGCCGGAAAGTGGGCAAAAGTAATAAAGTTCTACAGGTGTGCAGTTTTAAGAAAGAATCTTTGCTCATGGAATCTACGTTTAGTTATAATGCTGCCGAAAATAAACCCGAAGTTTGTAACATCTAGTTGCAAAGACGGTCGTATTGGTGATGCATCAATGCACCAATTGTACAGATAGTGATTTTTTTCTTCTTGTCTCTCTTTGTTGTGACAGGAGTAATGGATGCAATTAAAAAGAACAACAAATAGCCCCATTATTTGCTCTGAGTTGATTTGAGTTTATTTCTTACAGTAATTTCAACAAGCAAGATAATTTTATCTCCCCTCCTAATCTGTTTGCATACATATAAAATATTTAATTTTAAGAATAAATTCTGAAAAATCCATTAAAAATTACATAAAAGGTCACTCTAAAAAAATAATCCATTAAAAATTGCAAAAAAGGTCAATCACTTTTGAATAACTCGTAATCTTCTCATTGACAGAAAACTACTGAGTCTCTGATCGACATATTCTAAGTATTCACTTAGTGGGAGAAGCTTAAGGTAGCTGCTGCTGCTCACTTTTACATCCGGGCACATTTCTTTCAGGGTTCGAAACATAGTCTTTTCAGCTTCATCTTTGAAATTTTACATGGCAGTGAGACAAGGGCTCTAAATGCTTCCGATTTACCACGGTTCTGGCTTAGTGACCATGCCATGATGTGTAAGGGAAAAACAAGTGAAAGTCATCTGTTCAATCGATCTCTATCAAAAGCTTGATATTGATGGGATTTTAAATACCATACATGCTCAGCGTTACAGATGGTTTAACTATGTACAGTAAATCAACCCAATAACATGCGTGGATACCCCAGGCACCAGGAAGACCAATGTAAACGTCACTGGAGTGTGTACGAAATGATTTGACTGCTAACAACATGATTTGTATCAACCTTTAGGATCGGTACACATCTAGAGCAGGTGTGAGACATTGCCTGGTGTTGTCCACCCTAAAATCTGAGATACGTGCACCATCTTAAATATAACACAAAGGGATGATGATAGTGATATATTTCAGCAGTGGTGGTAGTAGAAGACGTTGAAACGTTGACCTTCGCTTCTTCTTTTTTCTGCTTGTGACTGGGATAATACCAGAACAAGAAATAACAGAAAGTAGCTGACTCTATCATTGACACGTTACAAGTAGTTGTTCAATCATTAGTAACATGAGAGTATCCTTTATCTCTTTAGCCACCATTCGCCTATGGAATATTGTGGCTACACCTGAGTTGGTGTGTCTACCACTAGTCTTTTTCTTTTAGACTGGGTCCCCAAAAAGAGTCTCTAATCTAATATGTCCAGCAATATCGACCCACCTCCAATGCTTGTCCTATTGCCACAATGTGTCTGCTTAACAAGTACTTCAATTGAATCTGCTCTGATAGACTCATAGCACTTGTTCCCCCTTCGACGTACATACTCTCAACTAACCAAACAAGCAACAAAACCGCACTTCTTCATTGTTGTGGTCCCTTCTGTCTCGGACAGTTTTCTTCCTTTTCTTGTTTCCCTGACTATACTAACTTGCAGAAGTTTAAATGCAACGTAATCAGACATCTTGCTACTCAATTCCCTACATAGACATGATCCCGATTAGTAGCCCCTGAGTTACAAGTGGAAATATGCTTTGTTTGGGATGACAAAGAGTAAAAAAAAAATCCATCTAATCGTAAAAATGCTTATAGTACTAATGTAGCAGTCGCAGAGATGTTGATTTTTTTCTTCTTTCTCCTTTTTGTGTCTGGAATAATGGAATCAATTAAAAAGAACAAAAAATAACTCCATTGTTTGCTCTGGGATTTTGTTTACTTTCCACAGCAATTGTCAACAAGAACATACAAAATAATTGAATTTACTTGGTATCGCTTGAACATTATTGTCACATTACGTAGATTGCATAAAAAAAATAAAAATAAACCATTTGCTTAATATTGTAATTTGCAAAGTAAAAGTTTATTTTGAGACAATATAATAATGTCTCGAGTGGAGTTCAAACGAACTTATGTTGTTAAAATATTGTCATTTTACTCGTTATTCTTCCCATCTTTCTTTTTCCATCTTTATATCTCTCTTTTGATTTCTCTCTTCTCATCTCTCTCTCTCTCTCTCTCTCTTTCTCTCTGTCTGTCTGTCTCTCCATCTTTTAAAAGTTGAAGTCACTCAGCTAAAGAAAACGAAATAAAGGAGAAATAGAAGCATTTTTTTTTTCACTGGTAAATATCGAAGAAATTATTTATTATCAAATTAATACCCGGTAACTTGGATAGCAATATTGGGATTTTAGGCTGTGTGAAGGTTAGTTCCTCCAACTTCCTCTATAAAATTAGTAATACAAAACGACCTATTAAATGGATTAAATAGAAAATTCAATAAAATCGATTGAAAATAAAATTTCTGTGTTTAACAATATAGACTAGTATTTGTCTGAAATAACTGGCAAAATAGATTCTTTTACGGCACTTATGGTAAAAGCTATTGATCACAAAAGTAAGAAAACTGACATTACTTTATATATGATGTCTGAAATACCTGTCAAAGTACGAACTTGGATCCTTTAATGAAAAAAAGACGATGTGGAACCCAAAATCCTTCAGAATAATTCAAATATTGGGTAAAAGTATTGAAATAGCAAGCTACACGTTTAGATTTTTTTAATTATTTTGTGGGATGTAATCACTATAACAAGATCCAAAATGAATTTTGCATTTTAAATCGTAATTGAAAATTGTCGCCATTTTACCCATTGTTCTTGTCGGAATAAGTATTAAACAAGTGAAGCATGCATGGTTCCCCATGTGAGCACAGTGGACGAGGCATAAAAAAATGTTCAACATTGCCCCCCCCCCACCATTTAGGCTCAAAAGTCCCCAACATATTTAAATTTGAGTTCAGCACCATGCAAAACTGCTAAATAGACACAGAGAAAATTTTGGACAAATATGGTAAAATAGTCCCAAAAGTGGAGTGTTTTTATTAGCCCTAAAAGAGCCCCTGGGGCACACCCAAGAAAAACAAAATTATAAAGAAATCAGTTAGTTACAACTTTTAAGAAAGCTTTATAAAAATCCAAGGCATCATTTTTTTTTTAATAAACACAAAACGTGTCAATTTTAGCAATTTTTACCTAAAAGGCATCCCTAGGGGAGCAATCGGAGTTTTCCCGGAAAATCTGTTCTGTTACTTTTTTACTCAGATCATGTTTAATGTTTGACCAAATTTCAAAAAATTCCAAGGCATAGTTATTGAGGAAAGTACGGACTGACGAACGGACGAATAGACAAGTGTAAATTTACAGGTCCACCCTGCTTTTGTTGGGGGGGGGGGAGAAATAAAGCACAGTACTTTTTTTATTACAAAGAACATTGGTGCAGCAATATTAAATAAAATTTGCCTAGAAAGAATCAAATATTGATTTGCGATGTGCATTCCAATTTAGGTTTAACTTTGAAAATTCGATCGACTTAATTTTATACATAAGATTAACATTAGTAAAAACAAATATTTACATACACAAAGAAAACCCCCGAAAAACACCCATTTCCGTAAACATCTAGTATAAAATTTATCATACATATTTCTTGTCTCGTTCTTGTCCACTGATGTTATCTTCTGAAAAGGTTATACTATTGGTATCGCTATTTTTTTATAGAAATGTGTATAACTTTCTCTCTCTGTTGGCCACCTCTAAGTAGTGAGAATGGTAATCGTGTTCTGGCCTTGAACTGCGTTTCACAGTGCGGGTAGGTAGTTCCATTTCCATTTGGGGAGTTTACTTGAGAGCGTTCTTCTCTCTCCTTCTTTCTCTTTCTATATAAATTTATCTTCCCGTTAAACATCTTTTATAATGCGTCTCAACTGTTTTATATCTTGTGGTAGATCTAAGAATATTCATAAAATTACTTGATTTTTGTTTTGTCGGATCTTGCATTTTTTCTTAGAGTTTTTTCACGATCATATTGTCTATTAAGCAGTTTATTATATTGTTGGTGTCAAATACTTGAAATATGTACAATCATTCAAATCTTCTGGACATTTATTTCTTATATTTATTTGTTTCATGGCAAATATTGGCATTAATTTGATTCCAACATTCTTTGAAAATGTAACATAATTTTCCGTCGTATAATTCTTGATATATATATATATATATATATATATATATATATATATATATATATATATATATATACACGCACGCACACACACATATATATGTATGTATGTACGTATGTATGTAACAATATATATATATATATTTCTGTGGAAATATATTTTATTTCCTTAAAATATATACCAATCCTTATTGAAGAAGCTCAATGTAATTACAGAATAATATAGTGAATAAATGACAAAAGTCTATATTCCAAAGTTAATGATGTTGACCTTTTTATATTTTATTCCTTTAATTCAGTTGAACTTTACAATTCTTAACAGTATCTGCTTCATAGCACAAAATCAATCACTTAATTATTATACCAATTAGTGAATCTATTTTGCCCTTAACTCATCAGAACAAATAGCAGCAATCAATCCGCCAAAAGGAAATAAAGTGTGTTTTGACATGATTAAAATCCGAAAATTGGAAGAAAAACTGTAAATACATTACAATATGTTTCAATTATGCCATTTTGAATCAGTGTATCAAGAATTGTAAATGTCAACTGAATTAAAGGAATAAATCATAAGATGGTCAGTATCATGAACTTTGTCATTTATTCATTATATATATATATATATATATATATATATATATATATATATATATATATATATATATGTGTGTGTGTGTGTGTGTGTGTGGGTGTGCGTTTGTGGTTGTACGTGTGCGTGTGTGTGTGTCCACCGACCAGTTGCCTTTTCCTCTTGGAAAGCATAGATAAGAGTGTTTAACTTAATAAATCTCGTAATATCTACAAAACTCCAGACCCTGTCCCTTCATCACAATGTTCTGTCCTTGTTTTTATTTTACAAGTACTTTCACAGAATCTGCTCTGACTAACTTACTGAACCCCCCAATGTAAATACCCTTGACAAACCAGACTAGCAGAAAATCTCGCACCATCACCATAGGACGCCTCAGATGCCCTAAAATAATTTACTTGAAGAACTTCTTTCATCATACACTTGCCTTTGGAATTCCCTCCCTGTTTCTTCAACTGTACAAACATGCAGAAATTTAAATGTAAAATAAACAAACATCTTGCTTCACAACAAATGTTCCCTATAAATCTTGCTTCTAATGACAGTGCCCCTTGCGTCTCAGTAGCAAAATTTAAACAAAAAAAATGTGTATATTAAAAAAATCTTCTGTGATAAATTATTTAAAAGAAATGTGGTATTGAATTTTTTATTGTGAAGAACATATGTCAATGTTTGACAAAATAAGCTGGTAAAATATTTTAGAATCACTCACTTTATTATAAAGATTTTGTTTCTTCTTTTGTTCCAGATTTGTTTACCTCCCATTTCCGGGAAGCCAGGAAGTCACCATCAGCTAATCAAAGCCAGACCTCGCACATGAAGCCAATCCTACAGACGTTTTCCTGCTCGGGTAATCCGCATGCCCCTTCAAAGACCTACCACTCTCACATGAATCCCGTTCCAAATTGCAACCAGTGGACAAGCGGCAAAACGGCTTCACTAGACAACAGCATTTACGGTTTACAATCGCGAAGACTGTGCAACATGACAGGGGGTTGGGACCCGGCACCTTGTATACCCAACAAGCTGTCTGCGCTCCCACAGATTCCCACTAAAGAGTTCCTGGCACAGAGACCAATGCAGCCTCAAATAGAATCAGACTATATGCTTAAGACAATCGACCATCAACAAAGTTATCACCTGCCTCAAGCTTGAAGGAAATACCTTACGCCTTTCATTTTTTTTTTCTTTGTGAAATTGTATTTTATTGTCCCGTGAAGATTTCCACTGGGGAAATATCACTTGACCATTTAGCATCTTCACTAATCTTTTGTCATGGGAAAAATGGTCAACTATAAAAAACAAGCATCGGCCATGTTTTAAAACCTAGTCTTATATTCTGGATTCGAATATTTCTTTTTTTTCAATTAATTTAATTATTATCTAATTTAAATAAATATTTATTTGTCGCAATAAATAAATAAATATTTATTTAAATATATATATATATATTTATATATATATATAGATATTTGTTTCAATAAAGACATATTAATTTAAATAAATAAATATTTATTCAAATAAATTACTAAATATGGATTTAAATAAATAAATGGATAATAAATAAATATTTATTTGCATAAATAAATAAATATTTATTTATTATCATCATTATAATCAACATTTTTATCATCATAATTATTGTTATCATCACGATTATTATTATTATTATTATTATTATTATTATTATTATTATTATTATTATTATCATCATTATTATTTTTTACAAAATTTAATTTAATTTATATATTTCTCAAAAAATTAATAAGACTATGTTCTGAAAAAGAAAAAAAAATGTTCCAAAGAATTATTTGTAAAATTATAAATTCTTAATATGAGATTAGGTAAAAAGTCGGCTGTCTCCTTGGTCTCTCGGCTAGGAACATAGGGTAGTATCTGTTCTGATACTATATTTCATTTTTCCTCTCCTCAATCAATGGATAAGAAATTCTCCTAAACTGAAGCAAGTTTTATTTTTGTCCTAATACAGAATGTTCCTTCTTGGAGCACTGTGTTTTCCCCCACATGGAAAACCAACATTTATCTGTAACTCTGCTCTCGTGAGGAGACAAGTGAATATGAACTATTGTATTTCTTGCTACACAATATGAATGAAAGCTTGAAAAAAGTATTTTTCATATTCAGTTAAGTTTTTTTTTATTATTAATTACTTTAAAAATTGCCTTATATTCTAGACATGTATTAATTTTTATTTTAAAACTACATCATTTTTAATAAAAATCAATAATTCATTTTTTTTTTAATAAAAATTGTATATAATCATTTTCAGGAGAAAATAAAATTACAAAATTAATTATTGCAAAAAATATATTCTTAATATGAAGTCAAGTAAAAAAAAAAAAATTATGCCTTCCGTTACAAAAATGGACACAAAAAAATCTGTGAAGGAAAATCTTTAATTTTCAGATTTTTCTTTTATACTTTATATCTTCATTTTTTTTTTTCATTGAAATTTTCATGTGGGAAATATAAATTTACCATACATATTATTTGGGTTCTTGAGTGTTATTTTCGTAGCGTTTCGGTTGATGTAACCTCCGACCTTCTTCAGGTATGTTTTGCAAACTCGCAAATCTCTTTGTCAAAAATCTTTGAACAGATCCCTTTATTTAATCCACAGGGATATCATGCTTTCATTTCCTCAGCGATGACTGGATAAAAGTCCTCAGTAATTTGCAATTATATTTTTTAGTGTAGCCCACACTGAGGATTAAACCTTCAACAAAAAAAAGGAAGGTCGGAGGTTACATTGGCCGAAACATTTCTAAAAATCACTCAAGATGAGAACAGTAGTTCAAAGAATCCAAATAATACGAATATTCAGCCCCTATCTCAAAAATTAAAAAAAAATAACATTAATTAACCATCTCAGCATATGTTTTTGGTCAATTGGAAAATGTTCATCTAAGAAATAGTCATCTACTAAAATAGTCATTTATTAAAAATGATTATCTATGAAATATGACTAAGTTAAAAAAATTCATCATTTTTTAAAACCTGGATTGCATCTTGGATAATATCCTTGGGCAATGAATTTTTAATTATACGAAGATATTTTTAAAAAAATTGTAGAAAAAATATTTATATAATCTTTCAGAGAAGAAAATAATATTACAAGAATTTTAAACAAAAAAAAAATGATATATTTTTTATATGAGCTTAGGTAAAAAAAAAAAAAAAACCCAACGATTATGCTTTCTATCCATATACAGAGTGGTCAAAAAGTCAGGTAACATGTTAAAGGTAGAAAAAACAATATGATCCATTATAATCTCTATTCGTTTAATATTATTTGTTTAAATATTTGAGTGTAATACATAAACTACCCCTCCTGATTTCTGGCTTTGGGGCTATGTAAAGGATAGCGTTTATGGCAAGAAGCCTGATACAATAGCGTCTTTAAAGTTATTTATTGAAGAGGAGATTGCGCGGATATCAGCTGACATGATTACACGTGTTACACAATCAGTGGTTAATCGCTTCCAGCGATTGATAGAGAGAAATGGACGACAATTAACAAAATAAACATATTTCATGTTTATTTCATTTTATATTTCAATGTATGGTACTTAAATATACGTGTATTGCTAATATCGTTTTTCTTTAAAATGTTACCTGACTTTTTGACCACCCTGTAGTTAAAACCTTAAAGAAATGTCCGTTTGTAGTTGTTGATGATATTGAAATGGTCAAATAACATTTTCCCGGTGAAAATGATATAATACAAAAAAAAACAACAAAAAAAAAAACGATTATTTTCATTTGGAATAATTGACTACTTCCATGCCATTAGTCATATTTCAGTTATTATGGTATCGGGTGGTCAGCAACTGAAAATAAGCATTGGCCTTTTTACTGAACTTATTCCATGTTCAAAAATTAAGACAAAAATTTGACAAAAAAAGCTTTGCTATTCTCGAACCAAAACAACAACAACAACAACAACAACAACAACAAAAACGAACGAAGTGGCTCTCATCCTAGATAGAAGGACTTTCTAGGAATATAAAATTCATAAGGGATCACCAGTCGCATGTATATCTTGGTCATGAAAGAGAACGTCCCCTTAAGTAATCTGATTTACCAAATTTCCACTACTATGATATTGTCCTATTTACTGCTGTACACTCATTAACCCTTATCCTCGAGTAGCCTCCGGGCCTTGATAAGTGGTGACTCCTATTTAAAAAAAAGTAAATAAAAAAATAACATTAGTTTTTTTTTTTTGCAGTTTTTACATGGAGGTGTCGACATGCTCCTCTACATATAGCATCTGGTATTCTCGAACCCTAACCCTAACCCTAACCCTAACCCATCTGATACTAGAGAGACTCAACGTTGCTTAACTTCTGTGATCTAATGAGAACCGATGTACCCATGTGATTATGCCGTTTGCTACTCTTCTATCATATGAAGCCCTTCAAAGCACCAATGAATGTTTGATCAATCGAAGACACATGATAGAAGCAAGTGGGTAACCCTACATAGAGCAATGGTGGAAGTTGGCAAAACTGGAGATATCTCTTACAAATCTGCTACAATCGGGAAGACACCATCGTGCAATGTTTAGATATGGATTTGTAAAAAGATTATTATCAGAAAGTTTCCACGTAAGATCAAAATTAAGTTGAGAGTAAAACTTCCATAGAAAGTTGAAAATTTACATTTAGGCTGACGTGTACTGGTAGTTGCATAGTGGGAGGAAGTACATAGCAATAAAAGTAAGTGTTTCTCTAAAAAAATAAGGTGTCAGGTTATAACGTCTTCCTCCATACTAAAAACATTTTAAAAAAATGCCGGTCATATAATTTTTTAATAATTTTTTTAAATTAGTAAAAAAAAATTAATTTAAAAATTTGTATTTTATTCAAGGTGTATAATAGCTTTTCCACTTTAAAATTAAAAAAAAAACTTCATTTTCCACTTTAAAATATAAAAAACTTCATTTTCCACTTTAAAATTAAAAAAAAACTTCATTTTCCACTTTAAAATCTAAAAAAACTTCATTTTCCACTTTAAAATTTAAAAAAACTTCATTTTCCACTTTGAAATTTATAAACGTTCTATTTTCCACTTTAAAAGTTTTAAATTTTAAAGTGGGAAATCTTTTAAAATGTTTCAAAGCAACTTTTTCGTTTTTACTACATTAAGATGCTTACATCATATTTTATATTCATATTAAACTTATTGTTTTCTCACGTTATAATTTTTTCCTATAAATAGTATTTTTTATTTTATTAATTTGTTTCTAAAAAAAACACTCGAGAATAAGGATTAATGAGTTGGATGGATTCTCAGTTTAATGATGAAGGATATTATGAGACGACTGGAGAAGATGAATGGAATGAAAAAAATATGATCACTTAAGAGATCAGTTTTATGACAAGTAATTTATATACACTCCTCGCCCTAACGTTCACAGTGAACATGAGTTGGAACAGATACATTGAGAGCATTGCCAAGGCCGCTGCGAAGAAGGTAAGCTCTCTCTACCATTCTAGAAAGCTACTTGCGCCTGAAAATATCCTTACCTCTATAAGGCCACTATTCGCGCATGTATGTCACATTTGCCTGGTGCATCTGCTACTAGTCTCTCACTCCTAGACAGGGTTCAAAAGAGAGTCGCCAACCTGATAGGTCCTGAAATGTCATCTAAGTTTCAGCCTCTATCCCATCGACAAGATGTTTCATCTCTCTGCCTGTTCTACAAGTATTTTAATGGTGAATGCTCTGATGAACTACAAGCACTTGTATCCCCTCAACATAAATAACTCTGATAAACCTGACAAGCAGCTAAATCCCACCCCTACACAGTAGAGATCTCTAGGTGTAAGAAAGCCTTCTACTCCAATAGTTTCTTCCCCAGAACTGCTTGACTTTGGAACTCCCTTCCATGATTCTGCTTTCCCAACTGTACTGACATGCAGAAGTTCAAGTGTAATGTGAACAGGCATCTTGCTGCCCACCTCCCTTCATAATATTCCTCCAACTTATATCCCTGATAGTAGCCCCCTACTTCAAAGTGGCACTGTGTCTTGTTTGGGGTGAAGATTGAATTAAGAAAAATGTATTTGTTGATATTGAATTTGTTGATGCCAAAAATGTTTTTTTTTAAAGATTACATCCAAAACAAAAACAAAAAAGAAAACGAAACTGACAATTTGACAAAGTGAATTCTCCACGACACAATGATTGATAGATAATTTTGGAATAAAAAAAACAAACAACTTTTTAAATTATTGACAGAATTTTCATGGAAACGCTAGAAATGAATAATGATGTTATAAATTATGCAAAAATGCAAAACACTGTAAAAAAAAACATACATAGACAGCAAAATGGTTATTGTGGCTCATACTTGCAAAATTAATACTGAAAGGTTCTCTTTTTTTAAAAAAGACTTTAATTTCTTTTCTGTTTGCGGCAAGGTGCCAAACATTCAACCGCTATTCCAGAAGTCCAACCGAGAGATGTTTTTAGGATTCTAACAATGATTGTAAGTGCCATTACTTGAATCTCACTTGCACTTGGTTAGCAAGGTATATCTTTTTCCATTCATTTTATTTTTCAAGAACCCAGTGGCTTCTATACTGAGAAGGTTTGCTCTGTAGGGTTCTACTACCGTATTTTTAATTAATAGTATATATGTAAAAAAAAAAAAATTAAGACTTAAGCTTAAGTGGTCTTAAGAATAGATGGAAATTCAAGGAATCTTGTTTAATTGATCTTTAATGACTATGGATCAAATATAATACAAAACAGAAATATTTGAACGTTCAAATATTAGATTCTAATCATATAATACTCTATTGAACACTCTTTAAAATATGCAAAAGAAACTTATATTTTGGGAATTTTTATTAATTTATGTTTAATAATTATTATTTAGCTTTCACAACAATCGAACAATTTTAATGAAGGACTTTTACTCCTCCTCCTTTGCATAAATTAAATATAGACTACATAACCCTCACCCAAAATATTTATGATGATCGAATAATTAGTTTAGGAGAGAATCCTGTACGTACAGCCATATAAACATATACACTTAAATCTAACTTTAAATATAGATTGGGTTATCTTCTCTTTCAGTATTATCACATCAATTGAAGTAATTTCATCATTAATCCACCCGTTTTACATGTTGGCATGTGTTGGACGACTGTCTGAAACTGAATCCCTGGATTATAGTTTCTTCTAAAGACCTTTTTGAACGTAAGCTTTAAATTTTGACATTTTCCAGCATAAAAATATAGCAATCGATTTTAATAAATATTAGGAAAAATGGATTTCAGACATAAAGTTTGGTAACATTATACACTCACGTTTAGATTTTTAAGGAGACAGAATACTGCAACAAAACTGTTCTGTTCTAAGAATTAAAAATGGGGAAAGTTTCATTTTAGTCACCCCCATCGCCCCCCACTCTAGCCTAAAAAAACCCTACTTATATAACTGCCACTCTATATTCTTATATTTTGTTTTGCTTTTTCATTCTTATGTTTTATACTTCATTTATGTTCCCCCATGTTTTATTATTAAGTTTAAGTTTCTTCTACATTTCTATCCTAATATAACCTAAGCTAGACGCCAGATTTCCCTATATATGTAACATAGCTCCGTTCTGCTCTACTGATGAGAAGCATTAGGCTTCCAAATGTCGAGAGATGAAGAGCATCTATAACTCCCACTTTCTCCATTATGATTTCCTTGTTGAACTAAGAAATATATTCATATATACCTACCTTTACTTTGTCTTGTCTTAAATTTCATTATATATATATATATATATATATATATATATATATATATATATATATATATATATATATTGTGTACATACATATATTGTATATATATATATATATATATATATATATATATATATTGTGTGTATATATATATTGTGTATATATATATTGTGTATATATATTGTGTATCTCTCTCTCTCTCTCTCTCTCTCTCTATATATATATATATATATATATATATGTATATATATATATTGTGTATATTTAAACAGCTGTTTTTTCAGTTAAACAAAAATTGTTAAAAATAACAGAAAGCTTAGCTTAAACCTTTTTTATTTTTCTTGTGATTGTTTTTTTTGTGTTAAAATGAAAAAAAAAATAATCCAACTTTTATATGTATCATGAAAGTTTTCGATTCTTCGTCGAATAATCATAAGGTGAAAAAGCAAATGAAACAAAATAACTGGGAAAAAAAGAATTTCAAGAAATAGATGTGAAACAGGTGTCTGAAGTCAGTTAGATGATGTAGGGGGAACGTTTTTAGATTTTTCAAGAGAGACATTCGCAATTTAAATTTCGTGATGCCAGAATTAACGTCACTTGAGATAATTGTATTATGTTAAATATTTAAAAATACTATTACTGGTTTCCATAAGCAACATTATGAATTTTAACCATGGCTTCGTAGCGTAGTGCTATTTTTTTTTCTCAGTGATCACCACTTACCAAGGCCGAGAAGCCACTCAGGGATAAGGGTTATTGCAAGTACATTACGTTAGCGTGGATATTTGCTGAAGTGTAAGTAAACAAAAAAAAATTTGCACCCCAATGTTAGAATCTGTGGTTGTAGGTTCGAACCTTGGTATAATAAGTAGTGTTGGTATGATTAATGGGAATCGGAATCGGGAATCTGAAAAATCGGAACTTTTGGGGTACCGGAATCGGTATGGGAATCGAAAAAATTTGCATTCATTTTCCAATGCCAAAACGATTCCTTTAATTATCTCTCTTTTTTTTAATTTGATTTTGTTGAAGACAAATCTTTCACAGCTGATGGTTATAGTAAAACAATAAATATTTATTGATTTTAAAATACCAGTAAAACTAAGATATTTATATCAACCCACAAGTGTATTTTCACGCTTGAGCAAAATATCTGCATACTGAACATGTGTTTTTACGATAATCGGATAAAAATAACAACTTTATAGTAAATATTTAGAGAGTTATAAAGAATCGGAATTGCTAATTGTATTGGAATCGGGAATTTAGTACGGAATCAGTAATTGTATCGGAATCAGGAAAAATATTGAAACCGTCCCATCACTAATAATAAGCCATACTAATGAGCTGTGGGTACGGCGAAACACGTTTCTGTGGATAAATATATCATATATATATATATATGTATATATGTATATGTATATATGCTTATATACTTAAAATAGATTAGTATACATTTCTTTCTTGATGAGCATTAAAATGAATCAGTGAACCTTAAAAGACAACCGTGTAAGTATCAACTCTTTATTTGTTTAATTTTATTGCCTTTTTTTTTTTTTTTTTTTTGTAAATCGCACATGTCTACGAAATCTGCTGCAATGAACTCGTTCAATTACTCTGAGAAGAAAATGGTAATCTTGATCGCTTCCTAATTCCATTACGGATATTACTATTCTCTGCACAGCTGCAAAACAATTAAGGAATTTGCAAAATCTAATTGAGCGAAATAAAATTATGAAAATCACTTGAAATGTCGGACGTTTCCCGCGTTAAAATTAACCGTTGTGATTAATTACGAGAGAATTGTCATTGCCCATCTCCATGGAAACGATCACGAAACTCTTTTGGCTTTGTGTGTGTGTGTGTGTGTGTGTGTGTGTGTGTGTGTGTGTGTGTGTGTGTGTGTGTGTGTTTCTTTTTTTTTTTTTTAGAATTTACTTCAAAACCATTTGGACAATTCTAGTATTTTGGAATTTGTCTAATCTTGCAGAATTATTGAAGCTGTTCAAAAATTTCTGCATAAAAGGATCTAATATTTTAATTTTATGTATAAGAATTAAATGAAAATACGCAGTGATCGACTATAGTAAGGAGCGACCCAAAAGCTTCCTTTTTGGTAACCACTACACAGAGGTGTATAGGAAGGCACTACTCTATTCTCAAGATTAGTCCATAACTCTTCATCCTTTTCGTTATAACGAGGCATCGAGTAGCATTTTTTAAGTCTTGATCAAGTACTGAACCCCAATCTCCTTGCCTACTAGCTAACATTTTTACCATTATGCGAAACGTGCAAGCAGAAATGAATCAATATATGTAATTATACAATGAACTGAGGCCTTTAAGCATCTAACTCAAAAGTAGAAAAAACATATATCGTTGTTAAATATCATTATTATTTATATATAATTTATAATATTTATTAATTGAAATGCAAAAGAAACAAGCGAAGCATGCATGGTCACCCGTGAGTGATCGGTGAACGAGGCATAAAAAAAATGACTAAGTTCACCATTTGCTCCTCCCCATTTAGCCCCAACAATCCCCAAAGGACGTCAAATCCTGGTGAAAATGAACAAACGGTGCAGTTTTAGGCCTTAACATATATAAATTTTAGTTCTGCATTATGCAAAAAAAGAAATGACCAAGTCCATCATTTGTGCCCCCGCTATTTAGCCCCCGAAATTCCCAGGGCCTTAACATATTTAAATTTGAGTCCACCACCATGCAAAACTGCTAAATAAACATATACAGAAAATGTTGGACAAATATGGTAAAATAGTCTCAAAAATGGAGTGGTTTTATTAGCCCTAAAAGAGCCCCTGGTGAACACACAAGAATTATCGCGAAACAAAATTATATAGAAATTAGTTAATTACAATTTTTCAGAAAGTTTTATAAAAATCCAAGGCATGAAGTTTTTTTTATTAAGCACAAGAGTGTCAACTTTAGCCATTTTAACTCGAAAGGCACCCCTAGGGGGCAACCGGAGTTTTCCCGGAAAATCTCTTCTGTCACTTTTTTTTACTCATATCATGTTTATTGTTTGTGCAAAATTTCCAAATATTCCAAGGCGTAGTTATTGAGAAAAGTGCAGATAGACTAACGGACGAATGGACGAATGGACAAGGGTGAATTTACAGGTCCACCCTCCTTTTGTCGGGGGACTAATAAATATTTACTTACATTGGGTAATCTTTTTATAATTAAAGCGGAAACCAAACACGTACGCATCGAATGAACCAAGCTTGTAAAATTGTAACGGAAACGGAATATGTGCGAATCAAATCAGCTAATCTTATAATAGTCTAAATGGAAACGCAATATGTACCCAGAAATGTAGATGAGCTTTTAAGAATCTAAATGGAATCGAAGTATGTATTTATAAAATGAGCTGCTGTTTTTATAATCTGAAACAAGAAACTAAATATGTGCTTATAAAATGAGCTGGGCTTTATTAATTAAATTAAACAATCTCCTCCAAAACTAAAGACTACTATATGTGTATGTATAAAACACACACACACACACACACACACACACACACACACATACATACATATATATATATTCATTTATACAGGTTCATTTACCTACAAATATAAATCTCCATTACACTGGACTTCTTTGATTACGGTTGGTTATTTTTATTTTAATGTTGAACTCTGAATGAACTGACTGCATGAACTGTTTTCCATAATTATATTCTTGTGTTTCAAGTTTTATGACTACAAATCATAATTTTTTTAGTTTCATTCTATGCAGCAACCAGCAATTACATAGAAATGTAAAATTTTTTAGCGATACTATTGGATTATTTTGCTAAGAGTTTTTTCTTTGATGAAAAGAATGTGCATTCTTTGAAACTCCGTGGATTGAGAAGCACCTAGCCAGCTTTGGAGTATTCTGCTGAATAATAAAACCTTTTTGTAAATTTCTATTTCACATCTCTGTTCTTATTATTTATCGCAAGCTCTACTGTCGTCAGTGAATGCATTGAGCTTTTTCATTTGGTTGGGATTAAGATATAAATAACTATATTTATATTTGATTTTGGGATTTGCTTTTTCCTTGATTAGTAAGTTCCCTTCAAAGCTTTTCTGCTAAATACATACATGATGATTGCAACGTCTTGTCAGACGAGTGCCACTTCCTCAGACATTTAAAATCCATGAGCCCAAATGTCTGAGGGAGTATCTATACAAATATGATGTTACAGAGTCTTAGCTTTGTACGACAGCTAAGTCTCTCTCTCGGTTCAAAATGTTGAGATCCAGCAACAAGCAAGAGCAAGATAGCCAGCAACAAATTAAACTGCAGACCAGCTTAATGCGGGTACTGGTCTTCCGCTTTATGTTTTTTTAAATCAGAGATTTGCTTCTCCTAGAAAGGTTGCCTTCACCACGGCTTACGGGAGCCCTCTCTACCCCAATACACGTATACACAC
>NC_136502.1:75641298-75673798 GCF_053919585.1 Euprymna scolopes
TAACAACTGGTCATTTATACGTGCAAAGGGCATTTATTCCCTTGATGATAGACTTGCATGCTTCCTTGAATTTAAATGTAATGTGAATAGATATCGTTCTCCTCAACTCCCTACATAGTGTCCCTGTAAGCATGGTCTCCAAGTGGAAATACGCCTAGTTTGATTAAGGCAATCTAATTCGACACACTGCTGTTAAAATCTCGCTACTTAAAATCTCGACTCCAAATCTTGATCCTCTACTATCAAAACTCAACTCCAAATGTTGATCCTCGACTATCAAAACTCGACTCCAAATCTCGATGCTCTGCTGTTAAAACTCAACTCCAAATCTTGACCCTCTACTATCAAAACTCGACTCCAAATCTGGACGCTCTGTTGTCTAAACTCGACTTTAAATCTGGACGCTCTCCTATCAACACTCAACTCCAAATCTTGACCCTCTACTATCAAACTCAACTCTAAATCTTGACCCTCTGCTATCAAAACTCAACTCCAAATCTTGACCCTCTACTATAAAAACTCAACTCCAAATCTGGACGCTCTGCTGTCAAAACCCAACTCCAAATCTCGACGCTCTACTGTCAAAACTCGACTACAAATCTCAATGCTCGACTGTAAAAATTCAACTCTAGAACACAACACACTGCTGACAGACTTGCTCTTCTCACACTCAAATCCAAAATCAACACAATCTCTGAAAAATCGGGCTTTTCATATCCAACCGGAAGCATCTCATTTTCATGTTAGGTGACAATATCGCAAGTATATAAAAAAAGAAAAGGCGGTCATTACTTTCTTTTTTTCTTTGTTCTACAAAAGGTCTCCACGAAACTCAAATAGGCTAGTCCTAATTCTTTAAGTGGTTAATTACAGAATAGCAACGTTTTACCCCTTTGATAGCATTTCAGATCAGAGGTGAATAAGAGTAAAAAAAATACAAACAGATATCGTCAGCCTAACTTCATAGATAACGTGAATTGGAATACACTCTTTCCCTGTACTGTGTGCGCGATTCATAAAAAAGAGAAAGATTTCATCAGATTATCTGCTACATGTCATAACCAACCTCAACCTCTTGTTATGACAGATACATACTGCTGTTTGTTGCAAAAAAGTATGGCTTTGTCTACCAGGCGAGAAAACTTCTCACAACTGCTAATACCCTATTTCACTATAACGCCACCATTCACCTATACATGAAATATTGTTGCCACTCGTCGGCTAGTGCACCAACCACTAGTCTATCTCTCTCTCTCTTGGACAAGGTACAAAAAGAGTCTTTCACTTAACAGATTACACACTGTCTACCAAGTGTCAGACCCTGTCTCATCGCTGCAATGTTGCATCCATGTGCTTGTTTTATAAATATTTAAACAGAATGTGCTCTGACGAACTTGATTCACTTGTGCCCTTTCAACCTAAAAATATCCGACAAGCAAAAAATTCGAACCCTTTTCTGTCGATGTCCACAGATACAGATGTGTTTCTACTCAAAGAACTTTTTTTATACAAACCGCGTGCCTTTAGAATTTCCTCTGCTCATTGTCTTCTTCACTGCAACAACTTGCAGAATTTTAAATGTAATACTAGCAAACATATCGCTGCATAAATCACCACCTAGATGCCTCTAAGTCAGAGTATATCCTTTCGTCTTAATGACAGATTTTAAACAAGTCTTCAAGAAATTATTGAGTTTTCAAGAAACTTTAGATCTCTTGGCTTCTTATATAGATGACCTTTTTTTCACATCCAAACAAGTGTAATAATATGGGAATCACATTTTTCACAGCAGATTAGCTAAACACGTAGTCAGCTTGAATTTCGTTGTATAAATGACATGTAGCAGCAGTTGTCCTCTCTTCCTTGCACGTTGATTAATAGCAAGAGTTTTGAATAATGAAAACAAAAACAAATTGCTTTCAACATTTTTGCTTTCCAGCATACCGTTTACACACATAACAACGCCAACCTATCCCATATTGAGGAATGGAAGCAGCTATCCCAAAAAATGGCTATCTTCTTTCCCTTTCTCGTGTACGTTATCAAGAAAATAGAAAACGATTTCATCAGCTTCATGTCACTATCAACCTCTTGTAATGATGCATTATACTGTTGTCTAAATCTAACTCTAGTTTTACTTCTAATAGAAAATCCTATCCTCCGGCTAGATAACTAACACACTTATATCTAAAAAGTGCTAAAGAATGAGTAAAAAATATTTACTACAGTTTTATAAAAATGTAAGTATGTCGTCGTTCGACAGTTGCACATATCAAAATTAATGCTTCCATTGAATTAGGAGTACAAAATTTCAGGTTGAAATATTATTACGTACTTACTTGTCATGTCAAAATTAGTATAAATTCCAACACACACACAATGATGATGTTCTCTCTGATTCTCTCTCCTCTGATCTTGAGCGCGTGGTACAGTGGGGAAAGAGGTGGCTGGTTACCTTTAATGCATCTAAGACCAAGCTCCTATCTGTACATCATAAACGCTTTGATCCCCATCTGGCATCAATTGAAATGGATGGCTCTCGTCTAAGGGAGGCCCCAGGATTTGATAAGCTCCTGGGTCTGACCTTTACACCTGATCTTAAATGGAACACATACATCAAGTCTGTGGCCAAGGTCGCTGGGAAAAGGTGGGATCCTTCTACCGCTCCAGAAGATCTCTCACTAATGATGCAATTCTCTATCTATATAAGAGCCAAGTACGCCCAAAGATGGAGTACTGCTGCCACATCTGGGTGGGGGCTGCAAAAAACAGCCTATCCTGCCTTGACGGAGTACAAAATAGACTTCGTGGCTTGGTGGGGGATGCCCTTTTCTCTACCCTGCAACCTCTTTCCCACAGAAGAGACGTAGCGAGCCTGTCATTGTTCTATCGTTACTTCCATGGCAGGTGCTCGTCTGAGCTCCATTCTCTGGTCCCTCCTCGCCAATCTTTCTAAAAAAAAAACACCCGACTAGCTGAAACCACCGTCAATAATTTTCCCCACTCCCTATCTGTGCCTAAATCAAAACGTAGATACCATGAACAAAGCTTCTTTCTTAGAACTGCACGCCTGTGGAACTCTGTTCCACTTGCCTGTTTCCCTCCCAACTTCAACATGGATGTCTTCAAGTCCAACACAAGCAAATTCCTGATGAACCTCCCTCCCTCTAAATAATGACACCTTACAAATTCTCCAATACTATTGCTACACTATCCATTTGATTACTGTACACACAATAACCCTTATCCCTGAGTGGCCATTGGGCCTTGATAAGTGGTGAACTCCATGTAAAACACACACACACACACACACACACATATATATATATATATATATATATATATATATATATATATATATATATATATATAATCTGGTTGACACATAGGTTCCTGTTAGATTACCAAAATTGAGCAACGTTAAACCTTGTCAGTACTAAAATGGGTGACCATTTGAAAATTCCAGTTGCTGTGTGTGCTCTCCGCTTATCTCGACATTGTTTCCAGTCGTTCTAAACATCTCCTTGTCACTGGTCTCAAGCAGTGCTGATTCAGGAGAGGTGTGGTTGGTGATTGCGCAACGTTGCCTCATAATTACACGCTCAGCTACCCTTCTAGCAGGTATCCATTGTCTTTCGAAACTGAACGAAGGCTTCCAATTCCAATTTCAATGTATATATATATATATATATATGATGATTGCAACGTCTTGTCAGACGAGTGCCACTCCCTCAGACATTTACAATCCATGAGCCCAAATGTCTGAGGGAGTATCTATACAAATATGATGTTAAAGAGTCTTAGCTTTGTACGACAGCTAAGTCTCTCTCTCGGTTCAAAATGTTGAGATCCAGCAACAAGCAAGAGCAAGATAGCTAGCAACAAATTAAACTGCAGACCAGCTTAATGCGGATACTGGTCTTCCGCTTTATGTTTTTTTAAATCAGAGATTTGCTTCTCCTAGAAAGGTTGCCTTCACCACGGCTTACGGGAGCTCTCTCGGGAGTTCATTCGCCCTTTGGAAGGTCTTGTTTTTAATCCTTCAGGGAGACTAGCCACCCTCCTCACCAAACAAGTCTGGTGGGGGAACCAGTTTAGTCGCTGGTCACCCGACCATGAGGCAGGTAGTAGTGGGTTACATGGTACCAGTAGCATATGAAATGACCTGACATAAAATATATATATATATATATATATATGTGTATATATATATGTGTGTGTGTATATATATATGTGTGTATATATATATATATATACACATATATATATATAAGAGAGAGAGAGAGAAAAGGAGAGAGAAAAGACAAGAAATACAAAGAGAGAGAGGTGAAGGGAGGGAGAGGGATGACTAAAAGTATAAATTTAAGAAGAGGTAGAGAGACGAAAAGAGTATGGAACAAAATAAAGAGATGCTACTTATTATAAAAGGGTAGGGTTAGAGGCTAATGAGAAAGGTTTTTCTAATGAGCTAAAATTACAGCTGAAGTCACCCAGGCAAAGTAAGGTGAGACGAAAGTGCATCAAAATGAAATCCTAGAGATGCTGAAAAACGAGAGAAGATGAGATGAGCGTCAGGGACGTCGGATGAAATAGATTATCCTTTTTTTTCTTTAATTGATTGCGAAGCTAATGAAGCTTCTAACGTTAACAAGACATGTAAGTGCAAAGAGAAAAGGAAGAGTATAATAGGCTGAGAGGGTAAAGCGATGCTACAGCGAAGAGTAAGGAAATAATGAGAGAGTGGTCTTGAAAAGGGATAGATGAATAAAACGAGCGTTAGCGTGAAGAAGGGAAAAGAGGATGATAAAAGAGAGTAAGGAGGAGTCTGAGTGGCAACAAGTCTGAGTGGCAACAAGTCTTCCTACATTTCCAGTAGTCTCTACCACCTTCGATTACCTTTGCAAATAAGTTTGCATTATAGCAACAGCCACTTGCCATTGACTTCTTGGCAACGAGCATTAGCTTTTACTGGGATTTAGGTTCCAACAAGCCTCCCCAAGATCCTAGTTCTCCTCGCACTCATTCAGTGGAGATCTGCTTAGTGCTTTCTCTTCTTTGTTTTTTCATCCTCCGCGACCTTTCACGACTATTTCGTGTGGTGGCAGTTGATGCCGACACTAAAGTTTTGAGATGGCATATTATTATTATTATTATTATTATTATTATTATTATTATTATTATTATTATTATTATTATTATTACTAGTTGTACCCTGCCACACGTTGGTGTGACTGAAATTGGCGCAATAGAAAAAGTTCCAAAATGAGAAAATACATGTTTCTTATAGGTTTAATTTCACATTTCGTATGGGTACACAGTTTTTGTAGCCCCATTTTCTTAGTTGATGTAGTGATTTTCTGGTTTGGTGACTCTTGAACACATAACATAAATTATCCATGTGAAAAAACAGTCAGTATGTAGCTGTAAGCCATACAATTGTAAAGATTGTTCCCTGAGCTTTGTTGATGGTTATTGCAAATGACAATAAAAGTATAATGGTGTATCCGGTGGAATCATAGGAATGCATGTAATGAAGATATATTCACCTGTGAAAGGTCCTGTTAAGATTATTGTTTCTATGATATTGTTTGTTAATTTTTTTTACTGCAAGCCATGTGCCATTGCAAAGCTTGGATTGGTTTATATTTCACAACATGATAATTAGTACACCAATTTTCAGTTGCGGTGCATGCGAAGGCATCCCTGGCAAATCTAGCTGTTGGATAATTAACCACAATATTTGCTTCCACAACAGTGTCGACGGATGTTTATGTGACTACCTCACTTGGAATTTTAAGTTGAATAATAGCGTTAAGTTCATGGACGTCTTTGTATTGAGCTGCAAGAATAGCTTGTTTACTCAGTCAAGTGGAAGTCGTATAATTAATTTGAATATCTGGAGAAACCTTTTTAACCACCTCTTCTGTTTAAAGTCAAAGAATGTCGTCCCTTAACTCGGATCAGCCAGCACTTTTCCGTGCCCAATTCCACACAAGTGATGCAAAAATTTATGTGCAGATCGAGCAGTCTGCAACTGGACAGTATATTTGGAGTTAAGCTTAATGTCTTCATATGGCACCAAAAGTAGAGTATTTGAGGGAAGCATTTATTTCATCTGCCGTTATTGATTGAAGAATTACAGATAGCATTTATTTGCGTATCATTGTGCGTTTATCCCAAACAATAAGTTTGCATTTCTGCAATATTTTCCCCATACTGGATGTTTTGAAGATGTTTAACATGAGATTTTTGAAAAATTGAATGTCTTATAGTAGTTTCAAAGTAGAATAAGTAGTTCTTTTATTTGATAGCATGGTCGCAGGTATTTCACATGCAGCAAGGGCTATGTCATTTTGTCACCGAATGGCTGCCAAAATCAAGTTAATTAGAAAGGTTTTACCAGTTACTCCTGGTGCCGTTCAAGGTAGCAGTAATTTCCAAATAACTTCTATTCTCACAATAAGTAAATTAGGTGACTAAATAGGATTTATCCATGTTTGACCACGCCTTATTCACTGTAATTAATTGAGCAGACTACAATAGGATGAGGGATTAGAGATGGACAGATAGACAGGAAGATATATAGATAGAAAAAAAGAAACTGAGAGGGAAATACAGAAAGAGAAGGAGATAGAGAGAGATATAGGGAAAGTTAGAAACAGAGAGGGAGCGAGAAGAGGAAAAGAGAGAAGAGGAAAGAGATAGAGGGAATTAGAGAGAAAAAGGGGATCAAAGAGAGATGGAGATGGTGATATATAGAGATAGATTGAGAGAGAGAGAGGGGGAGAGAAGGAGAGATGAATGGAGAGAGTTATTAAGAGAGGAAGAGATGGGGAGAGACACAGAGGATGAAGTACACTTCACCGTTCTTTTTCCTCGATCAGTAGAGGAAAAATCCTTCGAGACTGAGACAATTTTTATTTTTGTTACTATCCTAAGTATCGTTTTATTTTCGGGAGCTAGATTTTCCACAAATTAGAAACCGACTGGGTTATCTGCACTTTCACCTAACAATTTAATAAACAAAAAGATATTTTAAAATCTGAATTTAACGTGTAAATACTAATTTAAAAAATAGCACGGTAACGTAAGTGCATATGCGCAAATTTATTTCAAATATATATTTTCCAAAGACTGATAGAATGAATTAAACTTTAAGCGTTGTGTAATTATTTTCTCAGCGTTCGGCTTTCAACGGCGCATGACGTCAACAGCCGGATAAAGTCGAGCGTTGCGATGAAATAATAACAACGCTATGTAAAAGAAAAAATAAAGTAAAATTTAAATTAAAAAACACAAAAAAACACAAAAACCTACCGGTCATTTGTATTTCTTCATAAATGTTTGTAGAAAATAAGATTTTTTTTTTGTCACAAAAATAAAGTTTTAGCATTTTTTGCAATAAATAATAGCAACTTCGTTAATTTTTACGACTTGCCCGAGCGTATTATAAACACCTCAACCTCCTCATGTTAAAACAATACACCCTGCCTCCCCATGTTAAGAACTGCTTTCGAGGTTTTGGGGGTATATATATATATATATATATATATATATATATATATATATATATATATATATATATATATTGCCGATCCCCGGCGAGTAGAGTTTTCTTTCGTTATGTTATTATGCCTGGGAGGAACACACATCCACCGATCGAATTGTTTGTTTCTTTCTTTCCTCTGTGGATGTCATGTTCTCGAGAAATCCGAGTCGCAAGCTGAGTTACGTCTGGTTCATTAAATGCATAAGTACAAATATATTTTTTTAATTATGCTTTATTTCTTAAATTTAACAATTTCTGTGTTACTCTTTTAACGATTTAAAAAAAAGTTTGTTTTGTACACACATGTAGTCAGAATCGTTATTTTTCGTCATTTCAAATTGTCGACCGAAAAGGAACGATGGCGAATAATAGTTTTTTTTTATTTGGTAACATTTTTTACTTTTTAACATTTTAAAACACAGTTAGATGATAAAGAGTCACTCTTATAAAATTTCCCGGAAAACGGGGCTGTAAATTTCTAGTTTATCGATTTGGAACAAACCAGGCGTTTGATTTATATATTATTATTATTATTATTATTATTATTATTATTATTATTATTATTATTATTATTATTATTATTAGAATGGCCTGATAAGGAGTTGCATGCCATGGATATCAAAATAAGAAAAGTTTTAGCAATATTTTCTATATTCCACATTCGAAGTAGCTAAGCGAGGCTGTATCAAATGAGGAAAAACGGTGGGAGAGGATTGAAAAGTGTAAAAGATTGTGTTAGAACTGAAGAGATGTCGCCGAAGGACCATGTGGTTAGAAGTGAGGAGTGGATGCTTAAGGTTGTGGCCAATGAAGTGGAGGTATGTGAGATCAAGGCTGATATGTGAAACGTATAGATAGAGAAAGGGCAGAGAAACTGGCTAGGAAAAAATGCACGGAAGATTCTTCCAGGATATATCAGAAGTGCCTGATGAAAGATCATGGCAATGGCTAAAAGTACTGAAGCTTTTGTTTGTGCAGCACAAGAGCAGGCATTAGGAACACGATTGTTCATAGAAGTGGTTCTAGGAGAGGAAGTTGCTGCAGAATGCCGGATTTGTGGTAAGACCTCAGAGTCAATTGCGCACCTTGCAGCAGGGTGTAGTGGACTGAGCCAGAGAAAGTACCGCAAAAGACACGATCGCATGGGACTCCGGATATATTGGGAGGTCTGTAAGAAGGTTGTGGCGAAGTGTGCTGGAAAGTGGTTTGAGGAGGTGCCTGATGAAGTATAAACAAGTGAGGATGGAAATGTAGAGGTATGGTGGAACAAAAGTGTCATAACGACCAAGCAATTGGAACATAATCGTCCGGATTTGGTCATCATTGAAAAGGTTTCAAAAACTGGCAGATTGTAGACTTCTCAATGCCCTGGGACAGGAATGTGAGAGAGAAGGAGAACAAGAAGTGGAGCAATTATGCTCCATTGGCCTTGGAGATAAGACGTATACACGTGGTTAAAACACAAATAATCCAAATCGTAGTAGGTACGCTAGGAGTAGTATCAAGTCGTCTGAAAAAACAATTGAAAAAAACTACGAAACCCCAATGTTTTAGTTTTCTTCTGCTATTGTAGGTACCTTTGAAGCTCCTGGTTTGGAGCCGGAATTGAGGGAAATCCTCTGGAAATGAATTCCATCCCTTTCTAGGGAGACGTTGATAAACGAAATCAGAATTATTATTATTATTATTATTATTATTATTATTATTATTATTATTATTATTATTATTATTATTATTATTATTATTATTATTATTATTATTATTATTATTATTATTATTATTATTATTATTATTATTATTATTATTATTATTATTATTATTATTATTATTATTATTATTATTATTATTATTATTATTATTATTATTATTATTATTATTATTATTATTATTATTATTATTATTATTATTATTATTATTATTATTATTATTATAATAATAATAATAATAATAATAATAATAATAATAATAATAATAATAATAATAATAATAATAATAATAATTATAATAATAATAATAATAATAATAATAATAATAATTCACTAGGAGCTTTCACATTGGCCATCTTCAAAGAATTCTCTTTGTTGTGTTCTATGGAGTCTGAGTGACAACAAGTCTCCCCAGATTTCTAGTTCTCTCCACCTCTTTCGAATATCTTTGGAAAATAATTTGCGTTATCGCAAAAGTCACTTACCATTGATTTCTTATTGGTAGCGACCATCGATTTTCACTGGGATATGGGTGGCCATGAGCCTCTCCAAGGCCCCTCGCGGAGGTCTGGTTAGTCCTTTCTCTCCTTGGTCTTTCCATCTTCCTTAAACCTCCGCTTTATTTGGTGCAGCATCATTTTATGATGACGATAACAAAGGAAGTAAAAAGGGGTGCTAACTTACACTTATGTAATTATACAGTTTCCAAGTTATGTTTCTTTGTGTTTTACCGCTATATTTCTGTGAGTCCGCTTAGCGCCCGCGGTTTATATATATATATATATATATATATATATATATATATATATATATATATATATATATATATATATATATATTAATCTCCACACTCCTTGATGGTTTTCCTTAATAGTTCAGCCGTTTTGCTTTCTTTCTTTCTTCTTCTTCTTCTTCTTCTTCTTCTTCTTCTTATCATTATCATTATTATTATTATTATTATTATTATTATTATTATTATTATTATTATTTTCTCTACGAATATCAAACGTTGTTATTTCAGAAATATAGAAAAAATATTAGTTATTTTAGCCTCCTGTAACAGTACTGCGTTTCACATATAACTTGAAGAAAAAGGGATAAGGAGAAATATCTTCCAAGTGAGAAAACGAGAAACGATAGAGTAAAAAAGACAGAAAAGAAACAAAAATAGAAAGAACTGTAGAAGAGATCGGCATATTCGCGAAGAGACCGAACGGGGGGGGGGGCGTTGTTAAAAGACAAAAGACTTCTCCGAGGATAATTAAATCAATGGTATAAGATATTGATCACATAATAAGATTGTCATTAACCTAGTTTTATTTTAACATTTAGAAAATTTGTTCTTTGCAACAAAGTTTTTTTGGTTTGCATGTCAAAGGATGGGTGAGAATGAAGGGTCGATACATCCTCTGAGATATATTCCAAGAACTTGAGATTTGACGCTCACCCCATTTCCATATGATCCTTTCTCTCTTCCTGTTTCTCTCTCTCTCTCTCTCTCTCTCTCTCTATATATATATATATATATATATATATATATATATTTATGCATATATGTATATATATATATATTAAGTTAGGTCACAAGAGATGAAATGATATGTATTCAAGAAATCTAATGCTTCATCTTCATTAGTTTCCACAAAGATATCATCATTGGCATCGTTTAGTCTTGAAAGATTATGGAATAAAGAAGGGAAGATGTTACTCATGGCAGAAGACCCCCTCTCTCCACATCATTGAAACACTATTATACTATTGATGACAAACTTTGAGCATGCAGCTAACTTAATTTTATATATATATATATATATATATATATATATATATATATATATATATATATATATATATATATATATATATATATATATATAAGGGGGCTCCTTCAGTCTTTGACAGACTATGGATGCCTGCGTGTAGAATTTCCGAGACATCAATCTCTAACCACACCTCTCCTGAGTCGACATTGTTAAATACCAGTGGCAAGTGAAGTGTATGTACAGGACGACTGGAAACAAATGCTGAGATAAGCAGAGAGCACATACAGCGCCTAGAATTCCCAAATAAGATTAGTACCATCTGGTACTAACCAGACTCGACATTGCTTAACTTCGGTGATCTGACGGGAATCGGTGTGTCAACGTGATTATGCCATATCTATCTATCTATCTATCTATCTATCTATCTATCTATCTATCTATCTATCTACGTGTGTGTTTTATTATTAAATTGTACTAACCTGTGGCTTCTAAAGTATTTAAAAGAAAAAGCTTACATAAAATAGTGAATTGACATCCCCCAGTTTTAAAAGGATACCAAGTTGTGTCCAGTGCGAAAAGCCTCGGAAAGTAAGTGTAGAAGCTGTTACCCATGCAGTTGATCCACTCCTCTCCATGTTATTGGAATGGTTCATTAGTAAAATAAAATACAAAGCCCTCACATCCTTTCATACATACAGATACCACCATATATATTATGGTCATAACGAGCCCTATAATAGCACATCTGCTTGATTTGATACCCATTACGACAATATATTTCACTGAGATGTATAAACACTTTCTACGTTGAACAGCAAGCAATAAATCTCAGCTAATAATATAATGTAGTGTGCGTGTATATATTATGACTTTTTATTATCTTCTGGTGTATGCAGGTGTATATAATTGTATGCAGGTGTATATAAATGCATGCATGTGTATATAATTATATGCAGATGTATATAATTGTATGCAGGTGTATATAATTGTATGCAGGTGTATATAAATGCATGCATGTGTATATAATTGTATGCAGATATATATAATGTATGCAGGTATATATATAATTGCATGCAGGTGTATATAATTGTATGCAGGTGTATATAATTGTATGCAGGTGTATATAATTGTATGCAGATGTATATAATTGTATGCAGGTATATATAATTGTATGCAGGTGTATATAATTGTATGCAGATGTATATACGTGTGTTCGTCTATCGAAAGCTCCTTGTGTGTGCATGAACATTTAAATACAGTTCATGATGGAACAATAATATGCATACGTACTTTCACAATACAGAGGACGAATAACATTTATTAGGGGTTTTAACATCTGACCAATCGGGAAGCAAATCTGGTCCATCTTGGTTCTTGTCTTGACGTAAAAGCTGCAATGGAAATTCTCCCCCAACACGACAGAGCCTCAGGATTTATTTTCGTTACGTTCTAACTATCGCCATTTCTGACATCCTCTGCTTGGAATCATCACAATCTGTCGGCCGTCTCTCTTCCCCCCCCCTCTCTCTCTCTTCCAACTCTGACGAACATTTTTTTCTAATTTTCACATGTCTCAAAAAAGACCATCCCTCCTATCAATGACGTCAGTAGTATACGTTACTACGATAATCACCTGATGTTTTCACATGTCATAATTTCTTAGTTATCAACTGAATTGTTATTATAGCATTTTTAAGTTAACGTTCCTAACTTAATGTAAATAAATGTTTTAAATATTTTTATTATTCTAAAACATATTTTAGCTGCCAAAACTTTTAGGTTTAAATAACCATAATAATAATCGACCAGCATAAATATCAGTGTTATCCGATCAATACCCAACAATAAATTGCAATTATAATAAGAGCTACATACTGAAGTATAACACCCTCTCCTGAAACAAACATCAATATTACACATATACCATTTAATAGCAGTAATAAACCTCCATTCGATAAATTCATAATAATGAACCATGTCATAATTTAACCCACTCGTTGATCAATAAATTACACTAGATATCATAAACAATAAATATGAATATGTCATAGAAACAAACATACAGTATCTGTAATCAATAATTGAATGTTTTCAAAATAATAAGTTCCGATTCAATTCTATTCCCTGCAGTCTTTCATGTCTGACGATGAATAGGCAAATGTCTGGTACATTATCTGACAGTGTTGAAACTCTCCTCTCCTGGTGTGGAACATCCTTTCGCGGGTAGCACATGACCTCTCCTGTTCTTGATCACTACCCCTCTCTTAATATAGACTGCTGCACCAACTCTCATGGTCTTCTGTCTCCCAGTTTTCTATCGTCATTCTTTAGCTCTTCATAGAAGATCATTTTCGGGAACCTGTCATCCGTTATTCTTACAACATGACAAGTCCACTGCAGTTGCATGGTTGCAAACACTGCGTCTATGCTGTCTATATTTGCAGTTTTTCGCACTTCCACATTCGTCGCATAATCGTTCCACCTGATTTTCATTATTCTCCTGAGGCGGCGTTGTTGCACTGCCTCTAGCAATCTAATGTGGTCTCGATATAAGGTGTAGCTAAGTAGAAGTTCAACTGTTTTTTACATCTTGGATTTTGTTGCCAACCTGATGTCCTTTGTTGATGTTTATCTAATTTACCAAAGGAAGCACATGCCTTTTGGATTCGCTAGCTGACTTCCCTGTCAATATGACTGTTGTCTATGATCATGCTTCCCAGATACTTAAATATTGAAACAGCTTTTAGTTCTTCGACAATTATTTTAATGAATGACTTATGTGAGTAAAACTTGTCAGGTGCTGACTGCCACATCACTTCATTTTTTCCCATGTTCCTATGTTAATCTCCAATCCTTTGTGCATAAGAAGCAGTTTACCATTCTCTGGATGTGTTCTTCATACGCCAGCAGAACGGTATGATTCGCGAATAATAGCTCTGTAATCAGTTCTCTACAGGTCTTGGTCTTCGCCCTCAGATGAGCAAGCTTAAAGAATTTAGCACTTGTCCTTGTGCGAATGTAGACACCTTCGTGTATTTCTTGCTACGATTAGAGCCCATACAGCCATAACATTCGTAGTTGTAAACTCGGTAGTGTCCATAAAACAATCAGACTTCCATTTTTTTAATTGTGTTAATTTCGTAGGTCGCCAAAGATTTGAGATGGTTATTAAGGGTCTTTTTTAAACAGTAATTGCCTATTTATGTTAATGAAAGCATAGTACAGTTCTGAGATAAATCAATAAAAAATCGCCATATATTTATGTATATATATATACATATATATATATACGCCGATTTATGCCATATATATATGTATACACACACACGCATATATATATATATATGTATACACACACACGCATATATATATATATGTATACACACACACGCATATATATATATATATATATATATATATATGCCGATTTTTGTTGATTTTTTAACGATAATTATTTAATTCCGTTATTTGCGTTTCCAACGTTTGAGATCTAGAAAAATATTTTTCCATAGAAAATATGCTCATATTTTTTGGACGTAAGTAAATAAACAAATATTTTTATTTATTGATTTATGATTTTACTTATAAAACAGTAATATACGAACACGTGTTCCACGGTACCCACACTCGTCAGCGTAGCTTGACTTTTCGAACATTAGCTTTTTAATTATCGTAAAAAAAATAACAAAAAATTGACATAAGTTTAAAAGCGATAAAAATAATATGTAAATTCATCGTGACGTAACGGTTAACGCACTCGACCATAGAACACACTGTGTGAGGTTCGAATCCTAGAACAATCACACCACGCTGACGAGGGATGGCATCGTGAAATACGTGTTTGTAGATTAGTGTTATATATATATATACGCACTAGCACACCGCCCAGCTCTGTCCGGTTGTAAAATAGGCTAAAATATGATATTTTCATTTATGCAGATTTTATATTTATCAGTATAAAGCCAATACTCTAATTATTATTATGTTGTACCCAATATATAGTAGTGATTTCAGAAGTTACAAAATATATAACTTTAGTGCGATCACCTCGAATCCAAACCAAAACATTTAGCTCTCCAGCATTATTGGTCACTATTTGAGCTAAGCCCATAAGCATATCAAAGCATTAATAATCACGTTGTTTAATGTATAAATGTATATTTGCGCCACGTACGACTACTAAGTTGCATTTGTTCAATTTGATTCCTTGGCAACTTTTTTTCCCGCGAAAAATCAAACCGAGTTTGCTCCACATATAACAATACATCATGTATCAAGTTTCAAGTATGTAGACTCAAAATTGACAAAGAAGTTTGTCAGAGACCGTTTGGAGATAGAGAAAGATATTTACTTTTGATGCAGCTCCAAGTGATATACAATTATGCACAATGTAGACAATATGCATAAATAGAACTGTCTGCAATTGTTTAAAAACAAAACTAATCATCCAATAAGAACGCAGAAAAAACAATGAACTGTGAATTAATAAACATTCTTCTATAAACGAATATGCAAATTAGTACAAACACAAATATATGTGAAAGGTGATAATCTACGTACAAACATTACTGCATGTGAAAGGTGATAACGTATGTACGATCATAAGTCTGTGTGGAAGGGGATAAGGTGCGTACATACATAACTGTGCGTATAAACATAAATGGGTGTTAAAGGTGATGACGTACGTACGAATACACATGTGTGATAGGTGATAACGTTTGTACCAATATATAAATATATGTGAACAGTGGTAACGTATGTACGATCATAAGTGTTGGTAAAAAAATGGTAACATACGTATAAACGGACAGAAAAGGTGAATGAAATGTGATGGACAAACATAAGTGTGCGTGAAAAGTGGTAATTTATTTATAAACTCAAAAGGTGAGTGAAAGGTGATAACGTACGTACAAATTTACATTCATGTGAAGGTTCTCCCCGTTCAAGAAGAGAAATCCCTTTTTGTGAGGAGCAAAAAAATCACATTTGTCGTACTACCTGCTCTATCTAGGATATTAAGCACTTTGGATTATAGCACTATCTAGGGTACTGAGCACTTCTGTAAGGAAAACTCCAGAGCTCTACTAAAACCGATTTTCTAATCCCCCTTCTAGAAGAGAAATTATTTACGTACTCATACTCAGTGAAAAGAAAAAAAACCCAAAACAAACAAGAGACCTGCAGAGCGCTACTAAAAACACTACATTAAAGGATTCCTCCAGAGTACTACTAAGCTAACGGTCCCTCGCTTTCTTTGTAGATAGAAACATGAAAATAAATTCACACAAAATATTTTTCGACTTCATTTCAACATTTGCAAGAAATGACGTCATAACATGTTAAGTTTGCAAGAAATGACGTCTATATACATAGGTATGTATGTATGTATGTGCATGTATGTATGTATGTATGTATGTGTGTATATATGTATGTATGTATGTATGTATGTGGGTGTGCGCGCACGTGTGTGTAATAAACTAAAAATACAGCAGAAATTCAATGAACGCATGAATTCAAAATAGAACTATATGATTTATGATATATTTTAATCGTCTGATGTTTTTAGTCAATCACAAAGATTCAATTTTTATGGAACTCGCTGCGTAAGGTTGATATAAATTATTATCCAAAACGATCGTAGATTATTGAGTTCATTCAGATAATTTTCTTTTTTCTTTTTCCATTTTACATCACATCGAAATACTATTTTCATAATTATATATATATATATATGTATATATATATATATATATATATATATATATATATATATATATAATTTCACGTACCACATCAAATGTTAGAAAGATATATAATACTTTATGCATCGGATTTTAGTATTTACAGTGAGTAGATCTACGTAGTAAGTTATGAAAATATATTTGTGTCCATTAAAGTACACAGATGTTTCAGTGTTTCATCTCTGTAGGTAATCGTCAGGTTAAAATGCATGTAATTTCTGTTATCGTATATATATATATATATATATATATATATATATATATATATATATGATAAGATTAATGGAAATAGTATTCTGACAAAATATAGAAATAAAAAGGAACAAACCGAGTTATGTGTTCATCAACGTTTCGTCTCCAAATGAAGTCTCGAAATAAAGACGAAACGTTGATGAAGACATGACTTGGTTTGTTTTATATATATATATATATATACATATATATATATATATATAATCTTCAAAATAAAATTATCTAACAATCAACTGGTATGGAAACCTGTGATTATAAGTTTTGTCAAGATATTAATGACAGTAATATTCTGTAAGGATTATCCCACCTAAATAAGAATTGCTCGATATACAAGATAGAGCAAATAAATCAAAGTTTAGTCATTCAGTGAATTTTAAAAATTATAACGTGAAATGTTTGAATTTCAAATCAAAAGATTTTTATTATTCTATGTAAGACAAAGAATACATTTGAAATATTATAACTCCTTATCCTATAAGATTTCGATGTCTATCATCTCTTCAGAGGAGAAAATATTAGCAAATAGTTATAATGGTAAATATGTGATAAAATGATCCAAACTGTATTTTGAGTAATCCACACTGCTATCAAATACATTCACTTCGGATTTTACCATGCAATTTGGATGTGAATTTTTATATCCTTTTCATTAACTTCCCTTACTCTATGACGTTTAAATACTTAAACAACTTTTAATTGTGATTTTCCATGTATCACTGACTTTAGCAAATAAGCTGTAAATAAGGCTTCAACAAATTTTTACTGAATCTTCTTGTTTGCTGTTTTGTATATGGGTGACTTTTTGTGAATGTGTTGAATTAATAGGTGACTTTAGTGACGCGCATGCTTGTGGTATTTTTTTTCCATTCTATTTTTTGCTGAATAAAAACTTTAATATACACATATACTAAATACTATACTTGTTATCGATCATTGTTATATAAGCGTAGTAAAGCTTCGTGTGATTAACTCCTATGAACAAAAGGCTTACCAAGAGAATTACTAACAAATACACACTAACCACAACAAATAACCTTAACAATTATTTAATACTAGACTATCCGTGACCTGTTGGGTCAGTATATGTTAAGGTTAGCTATGGAATAGTGAGTACATCAATTATGACAAAAATATGCGCGCTTGTGAGTACAACGATGATCACCACTTTTACTACAAAGAATTAAATTGCTTAATATCCGGAAACTACTTAGTTGGGGAACATTTAAATGCGATAGTCGTTTTCCGCATACCCCAAAACCTTCAAAGTCATCATTTTAAAGGAAAATGCTAAGGTGGAAACCAAGTAAAAATTTACCAAACCTTCTATTTTTATATTTGCTTAAAAATGTTACATTATATAATGTTGGTCATCCCAACTTTAAAATGTGTCTGACGTCACTTCCGCCGAATGGCTTTGTAAACAAAGACGTGCGACTCTTAACAAAAGCCCTTATCACAAGTCAACGGCTTTATTTTGTAATGTTAAATGTTTTGCGTTTGTTTTAGCGTCTCATATTATATAAATGATTTTAAAAAAGTTTTAATGTGTTAAAAATATGAAAGAAAGTATTTTCTCTTTCTTTTGACCGTTTGATAACGATTCCAACTTGCAATGAAAAATATAAATAAAATTCGTAAAATGCCGATAAAAAAAAGATTTAGTTTTGTTTTTATTTGCATATTTTAAACGCGAAATTTTGGATTAAAAAAATTAATGGCTTTGTTTTCGTATAATACGCATGCGCAGAATTTTTCAAACTGGATGGACGATTTAAACGCCTTAGCAAGTAAGTTGATCTGAGTTTTATCATTATATAGATTGCGAGATAGAGATATAATAGCTAACCTTAATTTGGCTTTCGAGACAAGATCAAAGAGTAGTATCTGTTCTTCAGATGCTGCACTTCAATTTCTCGTTCTCTGTCAGTGGAGGAGAAATTCTTCACGACTGAGACAATTTAAATTTTTGTTCCTTTCCTCCACAGTAAAAAACGACCTTGATGTCTAACTCTGACCTGTGGGGAGGCATTGTAAATAGGAACCTTAATATGGATTATATGGAGGAACAAAGGTTTTACTAATTTTGCAGGACAAATTAATGCACGACAAATGTACGACGAGCATAACAACTGCTACTGCTGATTCTCTATTTATATAATATTTAGACAGCACATCGTTCGAGCAACCCGTGATCATTATGTCAAGACACACAAGAAGCACCCTATTTAAATGTAAATAGATTGTCATGCTGTTATTTGTTTTCGTTTAAAAAAAAAGTCTTTGGAAAATATTAAAATAAATTTTTCAGACTGACTGTCCGAGATTTGGAAAAGTTAAATAATTCGTTGATATATTTACTTTTCATTGTCATTTTTTGTAAGTATTTACAATAAAAAAAAAATTCACTATAAAAAGAAATAAAACAAAAAAAATTATTTACGATTTTATAAATGTAAACAAATATTTTTCTTTTAAATTGAGATTTAAAAAAAAATATTTGACACGTATTTTTCTTTAAATATTATCCCTAAATCTGAAAAGAAAACCTATCTATTTTTTTAACAAAGATTTTAGCAAAAACAAAAGCAGCAACAGTTTATCGTGCCTAAATTTGCCGTGCCTAAACTTGTCACATGAATAGAGAATCGACAAGAGCAGTTGTCAATTTTTTTTTTTTACATGGGATATGGGTTATTGTGTGTACAGTAACCAATGGGATAATATTAATGCTTTGTCGTACAATTATCGTGCCTTAATTTGTCATACATAAATAGTAAAACCAGGCGAAACAACAGCTTTCATCACACGTAACGGCTTCTTATTCGTTTAACGCGTCTCTCCCACACCAAACGTAAACTGCACGTTGGTCAACGTGGCATGAAGTGGTTCTCTCCATGAAACTTCATTTACGTTGAACTAGCGGGGGGGGGGCAGCTTTGCCCGGTCGAAAAATACGCTTAAATATTATATTTTAATTTGTCCAGATTTCGTATATATTATTATAGTCGTGATTTTAAATGTAAAAAAAAAAGTATTTGGGTGCCATCAGCTAGAATCGAAACCGAAAGCAACACTGTAGCATTCAAGGCTGGTGTTGTTACCACTGTACCAACGTTACACGCAAATGAGCTGATTAAAAAATGAAAAATAAACTAAGATGAATGTACAAAATGTATAACGATTGTTTCCATTTTAACCCCTTTTTACCCCTTAAAAACAATTTTAACTAAAGACCCATAAAAGAACGGTCCATAAAAAACCCAATCATTTCAGGCCTCTGGTGCCGCTCTGCGACTTTTAGTTTCGGAGGAGATACAGTTTGAAAATATGGCGACAGACATAGCCTTTTATATATTAGATTTGATGTGTCATTATTTGAGGCCATCTTTGATTGAGTCATTTCAATTCTTTATTGGTTTGCTTTTTCCTAATACACACTCAATGAGGATGTGTATATATCATTTTATCCAACCGAAACTTCGTTCAACTTAATCATACTACCATTAATTGTTACAATTTACAGCTGACAACAATACAAGCACCAGACTCGATAGCAAGGAGTCAGAACTAACTCTGTCACCAAGGCGCAAACCATAAATCTACCAAACCATAGCCATGTCATTTCTATGAATCCGTAAGTAGTCATTCTCTTGTATCATTGGCACTATTGTACGGCATAATCACGTTGGCACACCGGTTCCCGTCAGATCATCGAATTTAAGCAACGTTGAGCCTGGTCATTACTAAAATGGGCGACCAATTTGGGAAGGCCACGTGATGTATGTAGGAGGACGTCGACACCTCCCTGCAAAAAATTGCAAAAAACTAACGTCGTCATCTCCCCTAACGGGGATATACATGCGACTGGGGACCGCTTGTGAAGTTCATACTCCCATGAAACTTCCTCCTTCCGAGGTTAAACCCTGAATAGGTTTGGTGCTGACTGCACACCGCACACATCATAGGCACTATAAACATTGCTGTTGTAATCGGTGCTACCAAATAAGGCTGTCGGAGGATACCGGCTCCTGGCCTAAAATTGACATCACATTGATGTTATGGCTTGTTTTCGTTATCCTTTGCAAAACTCAATCATGTTCTGCAAAGCCAAAAACAAAAACATTTTTTCTTTACAAAGAAACCAAACCAAACCACAGTAATAAATATTAAAACATCTAGAGATCTTGACATATAAAATCTTCTCTCAAATGCCATAAAACAAAACAACCAAACCAAGCACTATGAATAAATATTTGAAGAAATAAAGAACATGAAACTTTTACCAAACTGACCGGATTTGGCATAAATTAGCTCAAAAAGGGGGTTGATATGCCGTAAAATAAAACAACCAAACCAAACCAAACCAAACCAAACCAAACCAGACCAGAGCTGAAAACGACGATTGAATTAATAAATTCTGCGAAAGTGAAATAAACAAAACAAGCAAGAACATCTTTATAAACCAAGTAAATAACAAAATAATAACTTACTAGCGGGACCTGTGGAAATTCCACAGGAGAATCATTCATGTTGACGTTGGCATTCTATAGATGTTTGGCGTAAATGGAGACAGTCTGATATTATTGTAGCTCTTTTGTAAAAAGTGCAAAAGTACTTATCCAAGCTAGCAAGGGCGCCAGGCGTAACAAGGTAATAAAATACGCTTAAATATGGTATTTTAATTCTTGGAGATTTCGTATATATTATTATTGAATTAATGTTCTATCGATTTTATATATTGTAAAGTATTGGTTTCAAAAATAGTAAATATATCTATATGAATTGGGTTCAGCAGTTTGAAGCAAAACCGAATCTCAAACGCATGGATATATATATATATATATATATATATATATATATATATATATATATATATATAACTTTAGTTCCTTCCGCTTTAATCGAAACCGAAACCAAACTTATTTTCTTGATAAAATTATTTATAAAAAAAAATAGATTACTAAGGTGCCATCATATTTCATAATTTTGCGAAAATAAATTGATAATTTTCTTTTAGTGAACCCAATTGTTAATATACCATTAAATAGGAAATGCTTTAAAAAATCGACACCAATAAAGAAAACAAAAAATTATAAGTAACTCCGCATTGTTTATCTGAAGCCGTTAGAATAATAACATCTCCTCAATCCAAGAATGTAATCAATATAAAGAGTGAACTGATTTTCCAATGCTCACATAGGATAAAATACAAATATTGCAATTTTGAAATTACCTAGCCTCCTTCCTTTTGAAATAAAAAATACCTAATAACGTTTTTTAATTATTATTATTATTATTATTATTATTATTATTATTATTATTATTATTATTATTATTATTATTATTATTATTTTAATTTTTTCCAACCCTTTTTACTAGCCTTTTATACTTTTTTCTAATTTATCGCTTTTTATCCTGAGAATTATAGATATAACCAATACCACAATTATTATATATTATATCTTATATATATATATATATATATATATATATATATATATATATATATATATATATATATATATATATATATATTTGTATAAATAACTTATTTACCAACGTATTCTCAATATTTCATTTTCATTAAGCACTTTACTTAAAGGTTTACTAAATCTTTTACTTGGTATTCTTTTTATTTTAATTATTATTAATTTCATTATTATTATTATTATCTACTGAAATTATATATATTTATATATATATATATATATATATATATATATATATATATACCCTTATCGCTTTTTTATCATTATTAACATCATCTTTCTTATCATCATCATTATTGATACTATTATTATTTTTTTATTATTAGTAGTATTTTTATAACTATTATTATCATCATCACCATTTCTATTATTGTTATTTTTATTATTATTTCTTAATTTGTTCCTATCATTATTGTTATGATTATTGTTGTTTTTACTGATATTTCTTTTATTATTATTATTATTATTATTATTATTATTATTATTATTATTATTATTATCTGTAGTAGTATTATCGTTATTATCATCTCTGTCGTTATCGTTATTATCATTTTTATTATTATTATTATTATTATTATTATTATTATCATTATCATCGTTATTATTAGTAATGACATTACCTTGTATATAATAAAAGAGGTGCCGTTTGTCCCCTCTGGACCAAAATACCGTAGGTTTACAACAGATTGCACATAAAAATGTATTATGTTTACGCTATTAGCCATGATCTTATTTAACTATAGAACGCCAGTACATACCCATTATTTCGTAATATTAAAATATTACATTTATTCCTAGGAGCGCCATCATCATTATTATCATAACTTGCAGAAAAAGTAGCTTAAATTTCCTCCCTCTTCCACAAGTCCTCTTATGACCTCATTCTTCACTGCATGCATGTATTCCTACTTTCCTCGGTTAAAACATTCATTAACTAACTAGTAATTTCTTACACATCGTATACTCTTAACGCTTTACCACAACTCAAATAATGATTTCCCCCGTCTGCCATTCCTCACAATCTCATTCGTTGACGTGTACATATTCGGCCATTCCGGATTGAGCGAAACATCATTTAAACAAAAACGCTAGTAGAATCACAACATATTAAATACACCGATTATAAACTTCGTTATCTTGAAAAAAAAGTTGCTTCGCGCTACATTGTTAAATTATTTCTATCCTTATTACTAGAAAACAAATTACTTTATTTATTGCTTATTTGTCCTGGTATTTTAACAAACGGAGGTTTGACTTTTATATTTCCAGCACAGTTTATATTTATTAATTATATTTAACTTTAGTAATGAAGATCCCTGCAAAAAACAGAGACAGTAATTCGTTTTTACTAAACGGTTATAGGAACAATTTAGAAAAACATTTCATCTCATTTTTCTTTCCTGTTTGTTTACATTATAATTGCTTCCCAAACTATACATGACTTAAATTAAATCACGCTATTATTTCACATGTTAAGATGTGGTTAACAATTATTTCATTTTATTATGGTTTTTAGCTATCGATTTGATTTATATGTTTGCACGTTTGTTTATATACATAAACTATGGATCAAATGGATAAAATTACATCACGCTATTATTACACATGTGAGGATGTCATTAAATTTTAATAACAATAAACCACATTATTTAGGAAATGAAAACCAGTAAATATGAGGATTCTTTCCACCTTCGACCAATGAAACAATTTATTTGGTTTATTGCTTATTTGTCGTGTTATTTTAACAAACGGAAATTGGAGTTTTATATTTTCATTGCTGTTTACATTTATTTCATTTACAGAGACAAATAATTATTAATTATATTTTTTTAGTAATAAAGATACAGTGGCAAATCATTGTTAATTATATTTTATTTCAGTAATAAAGATAATGCGACAGTAATCGTTTTTAGTAAACGGTTATTAAGGACGCTTTAAAAACATTTCGTCTCATTTTGTTTTCGCGTTGCCGATTCGATTTTTAAGTTTTCACGTTTGTTTACATTATAACTGCTTCACAAACTATAAATGGCTCAAATTAAATCACGCTATTATTTCACATGTTAAGATGTGATTAACAATTAATTTAAAGTAACCTTTTATTATATTAATAAAAATATCGCTATAGTATTCCTTGGGATGTTCTGTTTATAATGTTTACTTTCCCAGCTTAATTAAAACGCTCGCTTTCTTGAATAGCGTTTACATTTATAGTTGGTAACATACAAATGACTATAGGAATTTAGCTCTCTTTAAGGGACACAGGATTCGATAGTTTTTTTGTCACCATAACTCCAGTCTTGCCAACTAATATACTTTGCCCTGAACCTTAGCCTGAACCATAACCTAAAATATACCCTGAACCTTCTAGCAACTTTTGTGACAACCCCATCACCAGGCATAAAATTGGGCCTCTATTCTGAAAGCCATTTATAACATAAGGAGGTTGGGAGTTGTAAACGACAAAAAACAACAAGAGCTGTATTTAAAATTTTTATGCGGGTGGGATGCACTACCAGAGGGCAACGCCGGTTAACGGGTCCTGCTAGTCATTATTATTATTATTATTATTATTATTATTATTATTATTATTATTATTAGCAAACATAGAGCTTTCACACAAGTCAACAAACGATCTGATTGGAGACCTGTGGTGTTCTCTGGAAGCTGAGTGACAACAAGTCTCCCCAGACGTTCAGCTCTCTCCACCTCCTTCGATAGCATTTGCAAATAAATTTGCATAATCGCAACAGCTTCTTACCATTGATTTCTCGTTGGAAGTGGCCATTGGTTTATACTGGAATTTGAGTGGCACTAAGCCTCCCCAAGATCCCAGTTCTCTTTGAACTTGTCCAGCAGAGGTCTGGCCAGTGCTCCCTCCTCGGTCTTTCCATCCTCCTTGACCCTTCTCGGCTCTTTGGTATCACTTTTCTATTGGGGGAACGGTGGTGAAACAATGGAGGGGATGCATGATGGGGTTATAGAACATGTAGATCTGCAGCTTCGATGTTCTTCATTCCCTGTAACGCTTATTCGTTATATTGTCTTGTGTTATTCTCCGCATTCAAGGGTTTTCCTTAATATTTCAGCAGTTTTCATTATCGTTAGGCGTTGTACTTTTGCAGCTATTCCTCTGATTCCAATTTCTGCCATTCTTTTTTCCATGTTTTTCGGAATTGTTCCTAGTGCTCCCACTATTATCGGTACCATTTTGATTTTTTTCGTCATCCAAATCCCTGTTAACTCTCTGGCTAGTTCTGTGTATTTGCTTCGTTTCTCCTTTTCTTTCATACTCACCCTGTGGTCAGCTGGGACAGCAAAGTCTACGATTTGACAGGATTTCTGTTTCTTGTTAATTATTACGACATCTGGTCTTCTTACTTGGATGAGTTTATCCGTTTGTATGTCTATGTCTCATAGGATTTTGTGGTTCTCGTTTTCGAGTGCTGTTGGGAGTTTATGCTTGTACCATTTATCTGTACGCTCAAAATGCAGCCGTTTTCACAATTCCCAGTGCACCGCCCTCCCCACTTACTCATGACTGTTTTTGTATTCCTTTTGGGCCAGTTTGCTGCATTCACTTACTATATGGTTTATCGTTTCGTCTCTCTTGTCCACATAGTCTGCATTTGCTGTTTTCTTGTGTTTTATTGATCCTTGATTTGATATGGTTGGTTCTTATCGAGTTATCTTGTGCTGATTAGAGATTCAGTTTCTCGGTTTATATGTCCTTTTCGCATCCATGTCCAGGTGTTTTCGTCATTCTCATCTTTTGTCATTCTTATGAATCTTCCGTGGAGTTGTTTCTCTTCCCATTTCTCTTTTCTTGTTTTGTCTTTTGTCTCTCTGTTTTCTGTTTTGCTAGTTTTCTCTGTGTCGCTCGCTGCCATAATTATCCTTTCAGTGTTTTGCATTATGTATTTTCCTAGTTCTTTTTTGTGTCCTTCACACAGTCTTCTATAGCGATCAGTTCTCTCCCGCCGTCTTTCCTTTTCACGTAGAGTCTGTCAATATCGTCCTTTGGGTGTAGTGCATTATGCATGGTCATGAGTTTCCTGGTTTTTTGGTCGAGCTGTCTCAGTTCTTTTGTCCATCTTATAAATGGTCCAGAGTATCTTACTAGTGACACTGCCCATGTATTTATACCTTTTATTAGGTTTATACGATATAATTTCGTTTCCAGGAGTTTTCTTGTTCTCCTGAGATATTCCTTTCCAATTTTCTCTTTCATTTCTGTTGCTCTGATGGTGTCCGCTTCCAGAATTCCCAACTACTTATAGTCGTCTTGTTATCCTTATGCCCATATTTCTGTTTGGTTGGGTAGTTCCATGCTTTCTGTCGTTTCCAGTTTTCCCTTTTTTATAACTAGTAGTGCGCACTTTTCCATTCCAAATTCCATTTGGATATCTTGGTTGAAGATCCTGGTAGTGTTAATTAGTGTCTCTAGCTCCTTTTCGGTCGGGGCAAAAAGTTTCAGATCGTCCATGTACATCAGGTGGTTCATTTTTTCCTCTGTATTGGGGAACTTGTATCCGGCTTGGCACTTTCTCAGAATACTATTCAAGGGCATCATGATTATGATGAACAGTAATGGTGGTAATGAGTCTCTTCGGAAGATGCCTCTTTGTATGTTAATTTCTGTTATGTTTTCATTGCATTTTCTATTACATTTTACATTACCGTTTGGTATTTTATACATTTTTAGGCATTCTATTATCTATGTTTGGGGGATCCCGTCGTATGCTTTTTGTAGTCGATCCATACCATGGCTAAATTTGTCCTCCTCCTATATACCTCCTTTAGGATCTTTTGATCAACATATGTGTTCCTCTTTTCCCTTTTTGGCATCCTTTCTATTCCTCGGGGATGAGTCCACAGTTATTCAGTGAGTGGTAGATTTGTTCCCTCAGTTCTGCTGTCAGTATCTTCCACATGGTGAATAGGGTCGTGATTGGCCTATAATTGCTGGGGACGGTTCCTTTCTCCATGTCCTTCTGTAGCAGTGTGGTTCTACCTTTTGTCATCAAGTCTGGCACGTTTGCTTCCTGTATACAACTTCTCAGGTTTTGGGCTTACGTGTAAGGTTGTGAATTTTTTGAACCAGTATGCATGCATCCCGTCGTGCACCGGGGCTCTCCAGTTTGCCATTTTTCCTATGGTTTTCTTTAAGGTTTCCTTGCTGATTTCATTCACTGTTCCTTCTTCGATTTGTTGTAACTCTTCTTTCATGTCTTTCAGCCGTTCGGAATTTCTATTGTGATCTCGTCGCTCTTCCCATATTTTACTCCTGTAGAGTTTTGTTTCCGTCGGATTTGGTTGTTCTGTTTTTGTTTTTCCTCCGTTCACATTTTGGTAGAATTGGCTTTCATTAGTTTCAAATGTTCTGTTTTGTTTGCATTGTTCAGATTTATATTTATATCGTCTCAATCTCGCTTCTTTTGTTATTATTATTATTATTATTATTATTATTATTATTATTATTATTATTATTATTATCAACACCATCATCAGCATTACTATTTGACAGCCTAATAATTACCAATAAGCTAAGATTATAACACTTTGCAGAAATATTTTTTTCGGTCTGTCTAGACGATTCCCTGTTGTAGAAACATTCACGTGCTGACATCTTTTTAGGCTACCCTTTAATTTTTAAAATTAATCCGTAATTGTCTTTTCTAATTAAGCCAACGATAGGAGGTGACATGTTGGTTTTCCTGTCCATCTAATTTCTCGCATCCACTCAACTGGCGATCAACCTATCTTTTGACTACTGCATTATTAGTACAAACAATTTCAATAATTTCAGCCGCGTTAAAAAATTTCCAACCAGACTAATTGTATTCATCTGGATTTAAATTTGGATTTGATCCTTTCTAAAGAATTATTTTCATCGCCTTTTGGATTACCTTTGAAAGAGTCTTCATGCCAGCTGCAACTTTATGCCCAGTTTGTTTTATTAATGTTTACATCTACATTTTTAACTCGTTATTTTTAAAGGACTTATACATCTTTGCAATTTATTATATGATAAATTGCGGTTACATTTAATGCCGTAACCAGCAAATTGTAGCATTGCTACGTACATAATTTGCTGATTTCTTTCTGTCCTCTGATGAGAGGAATAGCAAGAATAGCATTCTTTGAAACTCCGTGGAATAAGGATTTTGTAAATTGCTTTTTGGAGTATTCAGTCGAACAATAAATTTGATTGTAAATTTCACATTACAGTTTTAATTTCTTTTCTCTTGTATATACATATGCATATATATGTATATATTTCATATATGTATATGTATATATATACGCATATATATGCATATATATGTATATATATGTATATATATGCATATATATGTATATATATGCATATATAGATATGTATATACATGTATATATATGTATATATAGGTATGTATATATATATATATATGTATGCATATATATGTATGTATATATACGTATTATATATTATGAATGTATATATATATATGTATATATATATATATATATATATATATATATATATATATATGTACACCGCTCATCAAAAATTTAAGACCACTTAAAAATTTAAAAAAAAACATATTTTTTAGCATAGATTTTAAACTCTTCCGACTTAAGGTTACCAATACTACAATCTAAAATGTTATGGAAACAAAAAGCTACATTCCAAAGATTTATTTTTTAAAAACTAAACGAAGTTGAACACTCTCGAATTCTAGGATTCCATAAGCAAGGTTTATCACAGCGAGCGATAGCAGCTAAGGTAAATAACAGTAAAACTGTTATTTGCAACTTTCTAAAGAACACTGAGAATTATGGAAAAGCAAAATCCTTTGGTAGCCCCCCCCCTCCCCCAATTTCTCCTGCTTTGAGAAGGAGAATCAGACGGGTTGTTCTGAATTACAGAGGACTTTCTTCTAGTCAAATTAAGGCGATTACAGATGCTGATTGCAGTCCAATAACCATCAGACGACACTTACAACAAAAAGGCATGTTAAATAAAAAGCATAAACAAATTCGTCGATTGCTTCAACGTCACAAAGTAGATTGGTTAAGATTTTGTCGTGAATACCAAACCTGGGACATTGAGAAGTGGAAGAAAGTCTTGCTTTTTGGTGAGAAAATATTCGATTTAGATGGTCCTGATGGCTTCCAGCGATATTGGCATGACAAAAACATACCCTGGAAATTTTTTCCACACGTCATAGTGTTGGAGGGTCCGTAATGGTATGGGGTGCCTTTTCTTACAGAGAGACGATGGAGCTCCAGGTGGGGCAAGGTCATCAAACAGCAGCTGGTTATGTTAGCATGCTACAGAAAGCATCTTTGATGATGGAGGGTCATCGTTTGTGTGGGGATGGATGTTTATTCCAACAGGATAATGCTGCAGTCCACACTGCAAGACGGACCTTGAGCTTTCTACAAGAAAATGGAGTCCATCTCTTTGGACATCCTGCATGCTCACCGGACTTGAACCCAATTGATAATGTTTGGGGATGGATGACAAGAGAGGTTTATCAATATTCAACAAAAAATGAACTTCGATAAGCCATCTTCAGAAATGGAGCAGGATCCCCTGCACCTTAATGGAAACCCTAGTTTCTAGCATGCCCCAAAGAATTTTTGAAGTCATCAAAAGCAGTGGAGGTAGAACTCATTATTAAGTTTGATTGTTAAATGTTTTCATACACTTTTCATACACTTTTTGTACAATTTAATAGAATTTTTGTCTCTGGTCTTATAATTTTGATCATTTGTAAAAATCCTAATTTAATGAAAATGTAACTTTTAAAAATAAATCTTTGGAACCTAGCTTTTGGTTTCCATAACATTTTAGATTGTAGTATTGGTAACCTTAAGTCGGAAGAGTTTAAAATCTATCCTTAAAATAATATGATTTTTTAAAAAAGATTTTTAAGTGGTTTTAAATTTTTTATCAGCAGCCTATGTATATATATATATATATATATATATATATATATATATATATATATATATATATATATTGAGAGAAATAAAAAGAAACTAACCGTATTATGTATTCATCAACGTTTCGTCTTTATTTCGAGACTTCCTTTGGATGAATGACATTAAGAAACAAAAAATACCAGTACAAAATATTTATATGCATATATATTTGTATGTATATGGATATAGTTTTGTATTTTTGAAATCGCAACTTCATAATATATAAAAATCGATAGAACATTAACTCTTTAATAATATATACGAAATCTGCAAGAATTAAAATATATTTAAACACACTTTACGATCGGATTACGCCGGGTGTCCCTGCTAGCTTAGATAAATACTTTTGCAGTTTGAAAAAAAAAGAGCTACATTAATATCAGAGCGTTTTATTTGCACTGAACATCAATACATTATATATGAATGAATCCCCTGTGGAATGTCAACAGGTCCGCCTAGTTTGACATAATTTTACATATTTACAAACGTACAATAAAATTGTCATTAAGTCAATAAATGTAAAAATTCGATTTAATTTTATAAGATATAAATTTCATTTTTTTCCGATCATTCGGACTATGGTTCTAATTTTGGATGTTATTCTTGCGAATGTAAAATGTAATCTCTAAAGTTTCTTCAATTTAATGTTATATGGAACGGCTTGTTGGAAACTTACAGCGGTAGGAGATTCTCTTGTTTGTTGGAAACTTACAGCGGTGGGAGATTCTCTTGTTTGTATTGGGTGTAATGTTTTATAAGATTAGGGATGGCAGGATGTGATGTTACGTATTGACATACTTGAGCAAGTCAGTGGGTTAGGGTTAGGGTTAGGGTTAGGGTTAAGGGGAGTTGTAAAATGGTCCAGGTTGCGTCAAATAGGTCTATGCTTGTGTGATTGGTATTGATGGTAACCTTGAATCTGAGCTGTTTATGAAAAAACTGTCAGTTGCTTTCCTATATATAGGTACTGAACTATTGAACACTATCCAACTGTAATTCTGTATTTTTGCGCTTGCATCGACATTATATATATATATATATATATATATATATATATATATATATATATAAGAGCAAGTAGTTAATAAAACATGTTAAAAACACTTTGAAAAAGAGTTAAAAACATATCTAATCTGAAAAGGAAACATTTAATAAGTGGATAGTCCTTAATCCGCGGAGTTTCGAAGAAATATTTTCCTTCTAATCAGAGGGTAGGAATTAGCAAAATGCGGGATCGTTTTTTTCATACAAAAGTATTTGATGAAACTGCAAGCAAGTCAAAGAACTTACTTGATAACAAAAAGTGAAGCAGAGGGAATAGGGTGAAGAAAAAAGTGATTTATATATATATATATATATATATATATATATATATATATATATATATATATATATATATATATATATATATACAATTCAGAATAATGTAATGTACTAGATCTACTGGTATGGAAATCCAGTGATCATTGGTTTTACAAAATATTATATTCTTCAATATCCTTTCAATTTGAATTAATATATAATTTCTCTTACTCTATGATTTAAACACTTTAAAAACTTTTAATTATGATTTTCTATGTTTATTGTATTTAGCAAATTAGGTATAAACCATTTGCTAATATTTTCCCCTGAGGAGATGAATAAACATCGAAAACCTATGGATTAAGGAGATACACTTTTTGAAATGTATTCTTTGCCTTGCATATAATAAGAATTCTAGATTTGAAACTTAACGGATTCACGGCATAAAATGTAAATTACTAAATTATCACACACACACATACACACACACACGCACACACACACACACACACACATATATATATATATATATATATATATATATAATAAGTTATTAAAATATATATGGTGATTAAGCTACACATAATATTCCGCGTTTCATCCACGCTAGGATTCATCAGGCTTAATCGCCATATATATTTTATAAATTACTAACTAGCTCTACCTACGTATTGAGCACTGTTGAAGTAAATACTTAAAGTTTACGTATAAATTTATACTTTCG